>NW_008354274.1:5865294-5905133 GCF_000622305.1 Nannospalax galili
TGTTTCTATCTTTTGAAAAATTTGAGCATTTTTGGTGGTAGATCATCTTCGAATGTTTGGTAGAATTCTCCTGTGAATTCTTCCTGGCCTGAGCTCCTTTAGTCAGGATATTTTGTATTTCTGTTTCAGTTTTCTTATTTGTGATGGGTCTGTTTAAGCTGTTGATCTCTTCTTGGTTTGACTTTGGTCATGTGCATGATTTTAGAAATTCGTTCATTTCTTTTAGATATTTTTAATTTATTGGATAAATATTTTTAAGTATTCCCTTATAATGTCCTGGATCTTTTTGGTGTCTGTTGTGATGTTTTCCCTTTCATCTCTGATTTTGTTGATTTGGATTTGCTCTTTTTTTCTTTTGGTTAACTGGGCTAATGGTCTGTCTATCTTATTTAGCTCTTCAAAGAACCAGCTCTCAGATTCATTGATTCTTTGTATTGTTTTCTTTGTTTCTATTTCATTAATTTCTGCTCAGATTTTTCTTATTTCTTCTTGTCTGCTGGGTTTGGGTTTCATTTGTGTTGTCTTTCAAGAGTCTTTATTTGCAATGTCAAGTCATTTATTTCTGTTTCTGATTTTTTAATGTAGGCACTTAGAGTTATAAACTTCCCTCTTAGGACTTCTTTTAATGTGTCCCAGATTTTTGCTGTTTTGTATTGTCCTTTTTGTTTAATTCCAGGAATACTATTTTTCTTTCTTAATTTCTCTTTTGACCCAATCATCATTCAGGAGTGTATTATTTAATCTCCATGATTTCCTGTAGTTACTAGGGCTTCTTCTTAAGGTTTATTTCATTGTGGTCTGATAGAACGCATGGAATTCCTTTGCCTTTTTTTGTATTTGTTGAGGTTTGTTTTGTGCCCCAGTATGTGGTCGATTTTGGAGAAAGTTCCATTGGGTGCTGAACAGAAAGTACATTCTTTGGTGCTTGGGTGGAATATTCAGTAGATGTGTATTAGGTCCATTTGATGTGTGATATTGTTTAATTCAGATTTTTCTGTGTTTATTCTTTGTCTGGTTGATCTGTCCAGTGGAGTCAGTAGAGTATTGAAGTCCCCTACTATTAGTGAGTTGGGATTAATCTGTGTCTTAAAGTCCTGTAGTACTGATTTTATGAAGTTGGGTGTGCCAGAGTTTGGTGCATATATATTAATTATTGTGATATCTCCTTGGTTAAATGTTCTTTTGATCAGAATGAAGTGAGCCTCTTTATCTCTTCTGATTAGTTTTAGTTTGAAGTCTATTTTGTCATTGTTTCTCAGTGTAATTTCTTTTGAATATTTTTTCCATCCTTTCACCTTAAGATAGTGCCTGTCTTTGAAGTTGAAATGGGTTTCTTTCAGACAGCAAAAAGATGAACTTTGTTTCTTAATCCATTCAACTGGTCTGTGTCTTTTGACTGGGGAGTGCAGTCCATTGATATTTAAAGTTATTAGTGAAAGATTTGTACTGGTTCCATTCTTTTAATTTCTGTTTGTAATTTTGGTCTAACTTTATGTTTCTTCAGTTATGCTTTCATTTAGTTTCTTTCTGCTGCCCCTTGGGTATAGTCATTTCTTTCTACAGCTCTTTGTATTGCTTCAAGAATTCTCTGGAGGGATAGTTTAGTGGACATAATTCTTTCAGCATATTCATGTCATGAAAGATGTTTCTTTCCTCTTGAACTAGAATAGACATTTTCGCTGGGTAGTATTCTGTGTTAGCATCTATGGTCATTTAGAACTGGGAATACTTTGGTCCAGGGTCTTCTGACTTTCATAGTTTCCATTGAAAAGTCAGCTGTAATTCTCATGGGTTTTCTTTACATGTGAGTTGTTGTTTTTCTCCTGCAGATTTCAGTATTCTCTCTTTGTTCTATACATTTAGTGTTTTTACTATGATATGCCATGGGGAGTTTATTTTCTGGTCCTATCTATTTGGTGTTCTGTGTGCTTCCTGTATTTGTTGGGTATGTCTTTCTTTAATTTTGGGAAATTTTCTTTTACAATCCTATTGAAGATCTGATCAAAACAATTAATCTGAAATTCGTCTCCTTCCTCTATGCCTATGATGTGTAAATTTGGTCTTTTCATGGTGTCCCACATTTCCTGAATATTCCAGTCTTGTGTTTAAAAAAATTTTTTTTTCATAACCTTTACTTGAGTGGTCCAATTATTCAACTTCATTGTCAAGTGTTGATATTCTGCTTCCCATTTCATTTATTTTATTGGTGAGGCGTTCTCCTGCCATTTCCAATTAGGTTACTGAATGTTTCATTTCCTCCTTCATTTCAGCCTGAGTTTTCTTGAATATTTCTATCTTTTTTTGTGAATTCAGCCAAAAATTTATCTATTTTAGTTCTTTGATTTGTTTTTGTGCTCTTTAAATTTATTGAATCCTTTGATCATGTTTATGATTGTTCTTTTAAATTCTGTGTCCTGGGTTATCTCTCAATGGTTCTCATTGTAAATCTCTTCTGTAGGACTGTTTGTGTTTGGTGGGGACATGTTATTTGGATTTTTCATATTATTATGTTTTCATTGTGATTTTTAACTTGTGGATTTCTTTTGTTGTTTGTGATTTTTTGTGAGACTCAAGAATTATATTGTTGTGGAAGACACCAGGAAATGGAAGTACACACCATGATCATGGCTTGGAAGAATTAATATTGTGAATATGACCATCCTACCAAAAGCAACCTATAGATTTAATGCAGTCCCAATCAAAATCTCCATGACATCCTTCACATACTTAGAAAAAAAATCCCAAAATTCATATGCAATCATAATAGACCCCATATAGTCAAAGCAACCCTGAGTACAAAGAGAAATGCTGGGAGAATTGAAATACCAGATCTCAAGCTATTTTGCAGTGCTATAATTATAAAGACACCGTGGTATTGGCACAAACACAGACACATAGCCCAATGGAACATCATTGAA
This sequence comes from Nannospalax galili, assembly GCF_000622305.1. Classification (NCBI taxonomy): domain Eukaryota; kingdom Metazoa; phylum Chordata; class Mammalia; order Rodentia; family Spalacidae; genus Nannospalax; species Nannospalax galili. Next base: position 5,868,213 of record NW_008354274.1, read on the forward strand.
GACCCAAACATGAGGGCATGCAATTTCAGCCACCTGATATTTGAAAAAGGTGTCAAGAACATATATTGGAGGAAAGACAGCATCTTCATCAAATGTTACTGGCAAAACTGTATCTCCACCTATAGAAGAATGAAATTAGAACTTTATCTTTACTTTGCACAAAAGTCAACTCCAAATGGATCAAAGATCTCAATGTGAAACCTGAAAAGCTGAAAGTGTTAGAAGAAAACGTAGGCAGTACCCTATATCATATGAGTATATGAAAGAACTTTCTAAATAGACATCTGTTGGTCAGGAATTAAGGCAAAAAAAATCACCAAGTGGGACCTCATTAAAGCAAAATGCTTCTGTACAGCAAAATAAATCATAAACGAAGTGAAAATAAAACCCTCAGAGTGGAAGAAAAATCTTCACTATTGAAACATCTGATAGTGTTTTAACATCCATAACATATAAAGAACTCAAAAAACAAAGACTCGAGAAAACAAATGCCCCAATTAAAAGATGGGCTATAGATCTGAACAAGGAATTACCAAAAGAAGAAATAAAAATGACTAGAAAATACTTTAAAATGTGTTCAACATCTTAGTAAGTAGGGAAAGGCAAATTAAAACCACTGTAAGATTTCACTTTATGCCTGTCAGACTGGTTAAGTTCAAGAGAACAAATGATGCCAAATGCTGGAGAGGCTTTCAGGAAAGGGGAATGCTCACTCAGTGCTGATGGGATTGCAAATTTCTGCAACTGCTATGGAAAACAGGATTGGAAACTCTTAAAAAATGAAAATGAACCTATCATATGACCCAGTTACATCAATCCTTGGCATTTACTTGGGTAAATACTCATTCTAGTGTAGAGATACTTGTACACCCATGTTTCCCGCTGCTCTTTTCACAATAGCTAAGAAATGGAGGGAGCCTAGAGTGTCCCTCAACTGATGAGCAGTGCATTTACAGAATGGAGTTCTACTCAGTGGAAAAGAAAGAGGAAATCATGAAATTTGCAGGTAAATGGAGGGAAACTGAAAGTGATTTACTAAGTGGAGTAACACAGACTCAGAGAAACAAATGATCTATGTTCTCCCTCATTTGTGAATCCTAGCATCAAATCTTTACATGAGTATATAGCCTTATGTAACTGTAGGAGCCAGGAAAATGGAAAGGATTCAGGGAGGTAAAGGGAAAGAACGAGTCTGAGAGAGAAAAACAGTAGGAGATAGGTGTCACCAAGTAGGAAATGGGTACAACGGGGTTATTTCAATGGGGTGGGGAGACAGAGGAGTATACAAGTGTCTATGGGGGTAAAGGGGAATAATTTGCTCAAGAGAGGGGGAGACCATAGGAGACAGATATTATCAAAGGTGAAATGGGGAAAATTTGGGTACTTTAACTGGGGAGGGAGGGTTAGACAGGTAGAGAGAGGAGAGGTAAATAATACCTAGCTGGTGTAAAAAAAACCAAAGAGAAATGTATTAGTTCAAAAAAAACTACTGAAAATTGCATATAGAATATATCTACATGAGTACATGTATATAGCTAAAGGTTATACAGTAAGAAACAGTGCCAGACAGGAGAAACCTCACTTCAAGTTGTTGGCCAGAGTAGTCCAAGAGAATCCACAGTTACACAGGTTATTACCCCAGCCCTTGATTACCTCCCAGAGCTTGAAGGTAAGACCCTATTGTTGAAGACAGGACATAGTTTGGACATGGAACTTGGAGAAATGGAGCTGGAAATGACCTGGAAGCTTAGTTCCTGAAGGCTGGCTCTCATAGTTTTGGAGAACTATGCAAGCTGCCTAGGGAGAGCATCATTTGATGGTTCAACCCCAGCCTAAGGCCTAATAATGACAACATTGACTGGCACAGTGAACTATATTAAGGTAGTAGTGGCACTTTTATCTTGGGGGTATTCAACCGCTGCCTAATTCTCTTAAGTGGTTCTTTATTAAATGTAAATTTAGGGGCTGGAGAGATGGCTCAGCAGTTAAGAACACAGGCTGTTCTTACAGAAGACCTGGATTCTGATCCCAGCACCCACATGGCAGCTAACAACTGTTCATAACTCCAGTTCCAGGGGATCCAACAGTCTCGTCTGTCCTCCACAGGCATTGCATGACACAGGTGTACTTACCTACATGCAGACAATACACTCATACACATAAGATGAAAATAATTAATAAATATTTTTTAAAGATTATAGTTAAATATTAAAAAAACTGTATATATTTATGGGCTGCCATGTAACAATGCATATGACATTTGGATTTAAGTCATGGCAGGCACATCTATTATCATAATCATTTATCATATCTTTATGGTGAATATATTATAAATATTTTCTTCTTGATTCTTGAAATACATACTTGCTTTTATTTTTCAGTCTCTTTACTGGATGCTTTCTTTTTAGTTGAATTTTTGTGATAATCATACAGTATAATTTGATGGTATTTAGATCCCCTTCCCCATCTTCACCTTCCCTGACTACACCCAACTCCCAATTCAGTGAACTCCACTGAATACAATTCAGCCTATAGATTCTGATTTGTGTCCCTGAACATCCCTCTGTATAGGTCCATCCATTGGAGACTTGTCAACCTACCAACAATTCCATCCCTGTTTGAGACTGCCTCTCCCCATCACATCAGTCATCAGCTGCCAAAAAGTTCCTTAAGTTGGGTTGAGATTTCTTACCCACTTCCCCATGTCTACGCTGGAAATTTGTGTGGTTTGAGTTTCCAAGGGACTTGTACATGCTGTTATCACTGCTGAATTCATATGTGTAACTGGCCAGCTGTCTGGAAAACTGGTTCCTTGTGGTCATCTACCAACTGTGGCTCTTACAACCTGTCTGTGCCCTCTTCTGCAATGATTCCTGAGCCTTGTGAGGTAGAAGTTTGAAATAGGTGTCATATTCAGGTATTAGCACTCTGTAGCCTCTTGTTCTTTGTACATTGGCCAGTTGTGGGTTTCTGTGTTAATCACCATCTGTTGCATATGGAAACCTCTCTGGTCAGAGTTGAGAGATGCATTCATCACATATGTAGAGGTGGCATTGAAGGCGTGTGGCTTAGGGCTAAGCATCTCACAGATACCTATTCTCTGTGCTTGAACAGTTTTGGAACTCTGAACTATTAATCTCCATCTGTAAAAAAAAAAGAAGCTTCTTTGAAGACTGGTGAAAGTTCCACTTGTCTGTAAATATGAGGATATATTTTTAGAATATAGCATGAAATTAAACTTGTCTAGGGATGTGGCAAAGGTAGGTTTCTCTCTAGGATCTATGACCTCTCCAGCCACGTGTACTTGGCTATGTTTACAGAACAACACATTAGTTCCCTCCCATTGAGTGGCCGTTAAGCTCAATTAGGTTAATTACTCTGACATATAGAAGAAAGTGCCACAACTGCACCGATATCAATAGTTTACTGGGTTACTCTTTGTGATTATTAGGCTTTACAGTTGGCTAGGACCATTGATTGGCCCCTCAACTATTGAATGGATAATGAAAATGTGGTACATTTACACAACGGAGCTCAACTCAACAGTGAAGAGAAACAAAACCATGAAATTTGTTGTTAAAGAATAGAACTAGGACTTTTATACTAAGTGAAAGAACACAGACCCAGAACAGACCCAGAAAAACAAGCGCCATGTGTTCTCTCACATTTATGAATTGTAGCTCCAGTTCCTCATATGTGAGTATAAATCTTGATGTAACTGCAGGAACCAGGACAATGGAAAAGGACCTTAGTAGTGAAGGGGGAGAAGGAACTCTAGAGTGTGGACAGTAGGTAACAGGTATTATCATGGAGGAAATGGGTAAGAGGGTATTTTAACTGGAGAGCAAGTAGGGAGAGTCATACAGGGAGACTGAGGGGTGAGATAAATAACACTTATATGGTAAGTAAAGGGAAAGATATTAGTTCGATGTCCTACTGAAAAATATACAACAATATAATTATAAGTGCATGTGTATAGCTGAACTTTAAATAACACATAAAAAAAAACCTTCAAATCTTGGTCTACAATACTGCTTTGTCTACCTGGAGCCAAGAAAGGGAAGCCTAAAGATTAAATGATGGCTAAGTTTGTTTTCTTTCCCTGTCTAGAAGCCAATTGAGAGGGTGGTGACACTGATTCTAGCCACTCCAACAGCTATCAAAGTGCCTGAAAACAAACTCTGAGTTCATCACTCTCAAGTCCAGCCTTGGCAGTCAAAAGAAAATGAGGAAGAACCCAATAGATGGATGCTTTTGGAGGCCCTCATCAAGAAATTCCAACCAAATTTAATTTGGACATTTAAAATTTGCCTTGTTCTGACTTTTTTTCTTCTGGTTCCCTATCTAGAACTTGTAATGCTAACTACTCTTGCCTTTACTTCTCCTTCATGTCTCATAGGCACCAGTCAAGGACTTTCTCTTCTCCCTACAGTTAAGAGTTATTCAATTTGGGAGTCGTTTAGATAGACCCACTGAAGGCATACCGCAATTGCCACACCCTGTATCCCTATTCAGCATGGAAGAAGTCAGAGAGGTCGGCGTCCCCATTCCATACTGGCAATTTGGGTAACCCCTTCATAGTGTAATGTGATAAGAGTAGGAGGTAGAAATTGGCTAGGCTAATTAGGATATAAAAGAAACCAAAAGAAAAATGGCTATTTTCTTTCATGGCTAAAAGCCAAAATGTCTTTGGGCTTCTTAGCAGCCTGGTCTGTACCAAAGTTCAGAAATGCCAAAAGTTTTTTTTAAACTTTTTTTTATTTAGTAATCACATGATTAGAAGAAGCATCTTGTTACAGCTTTAAAATGTTCAGTAACACATTCCAGAGCAAGGATACATCTCTTCCAAAAGTGTCTTGGAATTTTTAGGTTCACAGTTGAATTAATACAGTTATACAATATTGAACTCAGTATAAACCCTGTAAGACATAAAATTGAATGAGTTTTTACCCTTTAAAGAAGATCTCCATTTCATTTTAAAATATGCTGTTTCCTACATTTTTAATGCTACTAACACTTGGATGTTTGCACATGTGACTTTAATCTCTGTGTATCTGATTATTACTAGTCACAGTCAGTTACACTCGGATCCTTAGCACTTGAGTATGGAAATAAAGTCATCAGGTAGATTTCACTCAGAAATGCCAAAAGTATTTAGGAGCTCTTGTTTAATTCCTAAAAATTATAAGATTACCTCTTTGGGAAGGGGGATGTTTAGAACCCATGTTCTCCCCTAGGTTTATCTCTGTAGCAAAGAGGAAGGGCAGAAACACTTCCACCTTAACCCAGGTCTTTAAAGGACCAAGAGAAATCCCACCACCATCCTTGTCCCCCTCCTTGTGGGGTCAGATGTTGCAGGTTCTTCTGCCTTGGGTGCCATCACTCTAGCCATGGGTTATAAAGATTTTAGCTTCTAAGCTCTCAGACAGATAGAGGCAGCAGACATCTACAGGATTCCAATGGGCAGTTGGAGAGACAGTTAATTCTCTAGCTGAAATGGTGCTGCATAACAGAAGAGGACTGGACCTAATGCTCCTGAAGGAAGATGGCTCACACATGGCCTTAGGTGAGGCTTGCAGTTTTTACACCGATAATTTGGGTCTAATTGGACTTTGCTGGGCCTCTGGTAATAGTCCTCCTAGCCTTTACAGTGGGCCCATGCCTCCTAAGTTGTCTAACTGGATATATCAAGAGGCATCTAAATTCCATCAAAGTTATGATTTGAGGACCCAATATGAGCTACTAAATCAGAATGAGTCAACTGTTTGACTCATGTCCCAGAGCTAATGGGGAATATAATAACCCAAGCTCCTCCATTTTGTGTAAGATGTCTTGGTGAGCCATCCCAGACCCTACCCTGGCCTTGGGCCAGAAATTCCAGGAAGAGCTGAGGAATACACCCATATAATCTTGTTTTCAAAGCAGCAAATAGCCTCTGAAGTTTAACTGGTCAAAGCTATAACATCTCTAGTCTGTTGAAAGACCCACCTTTCCAGTTTCACTGGTCAATCATCTGGTCATAGGACCACTCCTAGGAAGGCAGGTTCACCTTAAGTTATACTAAATAGATGCATGGGATACCTAGTGCATTAATGAGATATGAAGTTTTCCTGCATGGAATCCCACCTCCCAGCACAGAACTTCTGGACCAGCCACGGTCATGTGGTTAAAGTCTGACTGCTTTAGAAAAGCATAATCTTTCCTTTTCTTCTCCATATCCCTTTTCTAAAAATGCTGTCTTTAAGGCTTTGGGCTGCCCCTGGCATCTTGGATTTCTGTCCTTTCTCTAAAGCTTCCTTCTCCCAGCCATGTGGTTGCCGGTCAGCCATGTGTCTGACCCCCATGCAGGCTGTAAACTTCCCTGGCTTCATGGCTTCCTTTCTTTCTCCCCTCCATTCTCCTCCTCAAGGTAGCTGCCAAATGACCAGCTTGCCTGCCCTGAGGATTTTTCTTTAAAATTCTAGTAAAATTGTAAAAGCTTAAATCTTGTACCAAGGACTTTACTGTTTTCGACTTTACCTTTAAAGAGCTCCCATCTCCTCCCAGTTAGGGAGGTATTCCCTAAATTGGCTCAGAGAGTGCTGTCCCTGGCCAGTTAAAGAGATTCGGCTGATTCAGAATATTTTGAGTGTGAGTGGTCCTTCCCAATGGTCCTAAGTTTGTTACACACAGACATAGACACAGACACACATAGACACAGAGACAGACAGATAAAGATAGACAAACAAACACACGCACACACAAAAACACATACACATGTAGGTATGGTGAGGCACACCGTGAATTGTAGTGCCTTGTCTGACTACTGGGCATCTCCATACAAGTGTCCCAGCACAGTCATCTCTGTTGTCCTTCATGTGGGGCCTTTCCACAATCATAAAACCAGGTAGCTCCCTGAAAATGGAAAGACTTGTCCTTGAGAGATGTGTCAAAATAACTGCAGTCTGAAGAGGTGGCTGGTGTGAAGTGTCTCCACCAACTGGACTTGAGCTCCATGCTTCCTGATGTGCAGGGAGTGTCAGCCAGAATCAGGTTGGTCTGGCCTAGGTAGGCCTCAACATAGGAGGGGCCCAGCATGGCATGTTGGGTGCTGCTCCAGAGCAGCCCTTCCTGTAAGCTCTGGGAAATCAGCTGTGGGTCATTCCTAGAAGACATTATTGCAGAACTCTGCCTCATCTATAGCCACCTCTGGCACTGTCAGACCAGGCCTGGGTGACTGGGTCACAAAACCCCTGGGACATGATAAGCTACCGGGCTCCAGTTGGGAGGAGTGTGTGTCAGGAAGGGGGCAGTTGTTCGGAGAGATCTAATTCAGGTGGGTCCAAGACACCCCAGGTGGTCCAGAGTGGCTTTAACCCTTTCCACAGAGAGGCGCACAGGAGTCAGAGAGCCATCCTAGGCTGTGCTAGGCCCACTGGCAGGAAGGGCCACAGTTGGTATGCAAGACAAATATAAGCAAGGAAGGGTGTAAGTATGCATGTGTGTGTTAGCATGTTTCTATGGACGACTCAGGGTGCACCGCATATTTTGTTGTGGGAACCTCCAGGGTCAGCTCTGAGCCTCCAATTCCAGGTCAGCATTTCACGAATCCCCTGTGAAGCTGAGAGCTGGTCCCAAGATCCAGAGGTGGGCCGGATGGGGTCTGTGCAGCGTCACCGAGGCCACAAGGTGGCGCTCAGGATACACATGGACCATTAGTGACTTCCCCACCTCTGAAAGTTTGTAATTTCATTACTTCCTCTCAAGTCTTCAGCCTTCCTTGGTCACCTGTCCCTGTCCATGGCAGCGTCCCTCTGAACGCTGGAGAGCACATGGCCCAAGCAGCCACCTCTAGACAGCGCTGTTCCCAGAGCCTGGGACAGCTGATCCCCACCCAGGATAGTGCTCACTAGACCATGTCTCCCTGGCTGCCATTTCTCTTTTTCTCCTGTAAGCTTTTCTACAAAGTTCAAAGTGATTTCAGCTTCTGCCCACCCTGTGTCAAGTGCTAAAATAGTGAGAGGCTTAACATCCCAACATCCCTCCCCATATGAAGGCCCTGGAAGATTTCCTGAGAGGAGGAGGGGGAGGAAAGGATTGTCCAAAGCAGGGATGGGGAGTAGGGTGGAGGAAACATGAGTGAGCAGGAAGGACATGAGTGAGGACTAGGGACATGGGTAAGGAGAAGGTACATGGGTGAGGAGGAGGGACATGAGTGAGGAGGAGGGACATGGGTGAGGAGGAGGGACATGAGTGAGGAGGAGGGACATGGGTGAGGAGGAGGGACATGAGTGAGGAGCAGGGACATGGGTGAGGAGGAGGGACATGGGTGAGGAGGAGGGAAAGGTACATGGGTGAGGAGGAAGGACCTGAGTGAGGAGGAGGGACCTGGGTGAGGAGGAGGGACATGGGTGAGGAGGAGGGACATGAATTAGGAGGAGGGACATGGGTGAGGAGGAGGGACATGAATGACTAGGAGGGACATGGATGAGGAGGAGGGACAGGAATGAGGAGGAGGGACATGGGCTAGGAGGAGGGACATGGGTGAGGAGGAGGGACATGGGTGAGGAGGAGGGACACGGTGAGGAATTGGGAAGTGAGTGAAGAGGGACATGGACTGCAGCTGGGAATATGGTTGACAGGAGGATGCACAAGTGATCAAATGAGACACATTTGTGTAGTAGGGAGCACCACTAAGAATGATGGGTTCATAGGCGATCAGATGGGATAGTGTGATGTCACACATGGATGATTATAAGGGCCCGTGTGTGTAGGATGGGAGAACAGTGAGCTGGAGGAGAAAGGACCACCCTGTTGAGGGTACAGGTGAGTGACAGTTAACACAAGTGAAAGAGACAGAAAGCAGGAGGCCCACAGATGAGTGTGTATGGCTGTGGTGAGCAGGATGCACATGGGTAAGAAGAGAGGACACACATGAGCAGGAGGGGATGGGATCATCAGGAGGGGGACAGTGGTTATCCCGAGGGGACACTGTATCAGAGGACCAATGGTGAGCACTGGGGCACAAGTGAACAGGAAGAGACATGTGTGATCAGGACAGTTCTGGGCAGCCGGAGATGGCACAGGGGAATAGAAGGGGGGAGGGGTGAGTAGGAGGAAATACCAGTGAATACCAGGGTACACAGGTGAGAAGGAGGGGGCCATGGTTGAACAAGGAGGAACACATGTAAGCTAGAGGGACTTGAGTGAGCAGGAGGGAGCATGGATGAACAGGAATGAGCAGAAGTATGTGAAGGGGACAGCAGTATGCAGGAGGGCAGGAGTGTGCAGGAGGGCAAGGGTATGCAGGAAGGACAGGAGTATGCAGGCGGACAGGGTTATGGAGGAGGGCAGGGCTATGCAGGAGGGCAGGGGTATGCAGGAGGGCAGGGGTATGGAGGAGGGCAGGGGTATGCAGGAGGGCAGGGGTATGCAGGAGGGCAGGGGTAGGAAGGAGGGCAGGGGTATGCAGGAGGGCAGGGGTATGCAGGAGGGCAGGGGTATGCAGGAGGACAGGGGTATGGAGGAGGGCAGGGGTATGCAGGAGGGCAGGGGTATGCAGGAGGGCAAGGGTATGCAGGAGGGCGGGGGTATGGAGGAGGGCAGGGGCATGCAGGAGGGTGGGGGTATGTGGAAGGGGACTGGGGTGTGCAGGAAGGAGGAAGGGGTATACAGGATCTGCAGAGGTTAGCAGGGGGCAGGAGGGAACAAGTGAGAATAATTGGAGAAGCAGTGTGTAACCAGGCCAAGCACAAAGCCCATGCCCCAAGTTGTGGACTCTGTCATAAGGTTAGGGAATTAACCTGACCTGGCCATGTGGGAAGATTCAAACCATATTCAGGAAGCAGAAGAAGGTGTCCTTCTTTACGCAGGGCCCCAGGCCAAGATTCTACTCCAGGAACTGAGGCCCAAACCAGAAATACTTACAGGATTTTATAGCGTTTTTCCTCTCAGCCCGTGACAGTAATCATATTGGTGGATATGATCCTTCTAGCACAGAAGTATCTGTGCCTCTTAGGCTATTACAGGAAATTTAAACAATGAGTGTTTTTACAAAAAAAAAAAAAGCAGATATTTCGGACATGTGTGGGGTTGTAACATTTTCTGGTAACATGCTGCTGTCAGTATAATCTTAGCTGTCTCAATAAATAAGGCCTATGGCAGCAGGTGTTTCCTTAAGATCACAGATTGCTGGTTTTGTGGTTGTCTGACTTGTCTTATCTCAATCTGAGACTGAGCTCAGTGTGGCCTTTATGATTTGAATGAAAGTAGAAGCTTCCAAAGTCCTACCTGTAATATATATTATATATGTCAACAAACATACTATTAGGCTTAGTTAAGAGCACATAGTATTCCTGCCAAATACATTTGTTAGTTCTTACTCATCTGTGGGAATGGCTTTATTAATGGATATAATCTGGACTAATGATCTTTTTTAAATATTTTATTTATTATTTTTATTTTATGTGTATGAGTGTATTGCCTGCATGCATGTGAGTGCACCTGTGTCGTGCAATGTCACAAAAATCAGAAGAGGGCTTTCAGATTTCCCTGGAACTGAAGCTAGGGACAGTTCATAGCTGCCATGTGGGTGCTGTGAATCAAACCTGAGTCCTCTGCAAGAGTAGTCAGTGCTCTTAACCACTGAGCCATCTCTCCAGCCCCCTGGGCTAATGATCTTTAACCCTAGCAAAACCATGTGCTCTTGTGTTTTGTGACCTTGGCACCTGATCTCTTTTCCAGGGCAGCCTCAATATAATACTTCACCCAAAAACATAATGGATGAATGAATGTGGGTGTGCTTGAGAATTAACATATCAAAGTGCTGAAAGGAGGCAAGCCATCTCCATTGCACACAGTGGAGGTTGGGAAAGACGTGTGGTTGTGAATGAATGGGATAGTCTAGTCTAGGGATGCAAAGGTTGGATGGTCTGTTAATATTTGGGCAGAGTCATGCTTATCCTTTCCCCAACTGAAGCTAGAGAAGTCATTTTAAATAAAAATATGGATGAAGCTGGACTCAGGACAGAGTTCCAGCCAGAGACAGTGTTTCAGCAAGACAGTTCCATCAGCACAGCTCCAGGAGAAGATGGTTCCAAGAGATATCTGGGGGAACAAGTGTCCTGGGTTCAGGAGCACTCTTAAAACTGAATTTAGGAGTTAGGTTGTTTGCTCAGGTAATTGTAAAGCTGGGTAGTAATGTCGCACTCATACAGAGCAAAATTATCCTAGGGTCAGAGTTCAGGAGTTCCACATTAGGATAATTTTTTCCTCCTCAATGAGCTTTGTCTTACTGATGTGGCCACCTGCACCTTACTAGTGGCAAGTTCAGTGTAAACTGTGGAGGCCATGTATCTCTGCAGTCCAACAGTGTGAGTGTCCTGTGAACACACCCTGTGCTTGAGAGCAGAGCAAACCAGCACCCTAGTAAGCAAGCAAACACCTGTGTGTCCTAACACAGACTGATGCATGCATAATATGTACATGAATATACCCTTCCTTCCTATTGTCGTTTCATAGGGTTCACAGAGCATGATACGCGGTGGCACATGCCTTTATTCCCAGCACACCAGAGACAGACGCAGGTAGATCTCTGTGAGATTGAGGCCAGCCTGGTCTACATATTGAGATGCAGGTCAGCTGGGTCTGTAGGGAGACCCTGTCTCTGAAACAGAATAAAAGACAAAACAAAAAACAGTAAGTAAGGTGCAGAGTAATGGAGTAAGTGATGAGTGCACTTCTGACAGAGATACTTTTCATGTGTGTGGTTTAATACACATTTCCCAATCCAAAGCAACAGCCTTTCTATTTTTGAAAATGTAGTAAATGTAAATTTATCATTATGGATTATAAGTCCTGTGAGGTGTTATTATCCCTTATTTTTGTAAAAAGTTAACCATTTTTTAGTTTCTGTATCATTAGTTTAAGATCAAATGAAGGTAATAAAATTTAGGGTGAAATGTATATCATTAAGTTTAATGCAAGATAATAGGTAATGGTTTGCCTGTGTGAGAATTCCAAATTTACTATCATGTTAAAGAAAAATAATACCTAGTTTATTTCATGGAAATTATTCAGATATTTAAGGATCATATCAAAAAATCAATAGACTCCATATTGAACTTCCACTGTGGTCACAGTGCTCTGTATGGAGCTCACAGTACCCCTGTGTGGTGTTGAATGTGGGCTGAGCAGAGTTCATAGAACACCCCGTGGGGAACTCACAGTGCACATTCAGAGTGCTTTAATGGCTTGTATATCATTCACAATGACCTGTATAGACCTCAGAGTGCCCTATGTAGCCCTCATAGCGCCCTGTACAGAGCTCACAGTGCCTTGTATGGAGCTGTCATTGTGTCACAGGCCATTGAACAGAACTCACATTGCATTGTGCACAGCTCACGGAAGACTATTGAGAGAAAGAATCCTGTAGGGAACACACAGTGAACAGTACTGAGTTCACAGTGACACATATGGGACTCAGAGTGTCCTGTAAATAGCTCACACCTTCCTGTAAGAGATCACAGTAGCTTGTCTGGAGCTCACGGTGTTCAGTGTGCAGCTCACAGTGTCCTGTATGGAGCTCACAGAGGACTTTATACCTCCCCAGTTCCTCTGTATGAAGGGACAGTGGTCTCTACAGAGTTGACAGTGAACTGTGGGGAGGTCACAGTGGCATTTACGAGGCCAACAGTGGGATGTATAGAGCTCACAAAGGCTCCTTATATCTCAGTGACCTGTATGGAATTCACAGCCACTATGACATCATACACAGTGTCACTATAAGAGTCTCACAGGGGTGTGTATAGATTCAGAGTGGCCTGAAGGTACATCACATGCCCCATAGGGAGCTCACAGTGATCTGTATGGAGCTCTCTATCACTTGTATGAAATTCACTGTGGTCTGTCTAGAAGTCTTATTGGACTGGAAGGAACTCATAGTGGCCTGTACAGAGTCCCAGTAGTCTCTATGAATGTCTAAATGCTGTAGATAGAGATTACAGTGACCTGTATGGAGCTCACAGTAACTTGGCTTGAGTATACAGTGAGCTGTGTGAATCCCACAGAAGACTGTATAGAACTCACAGTGAGTTGAAGGGATCTCATGGTCACTACTGTATATGGAGCTCACAGTGACCTATATAGACCTAAGAGTGGTATATGTAGATCTGACCATATTCTGTTTGCAAATTACTGTAGTCCAGAGGCAGCTCAAAGTGACCTGTATGAAATTCAATGGCCTGTCTAGAGGACTTAATGGTCTGTGTAGCTCATAGTGCTCTACATGGCTCCCCCAGTGATGTATATAGAGGTCTCACTGGCCTGGCTCACAGTGTCCTCTATAGAGCTCACAGTGGCCTGAATGGAGCTTACTGCAGCCTGAATATGTCTTAAAAGCAAGGATTGCTTTATGGTTCCTGGTTAATGGAGGTGTCCCTTCAACAGTCTGCATGTTGCTTACTCTGGCCTGTATGGATGTAGATTGAGCTGTGCAGAGTGATCTTTAGAGTAGCCTGTAAGGAGATCAGAGTAGGTTCTGTTAAGCTCACAGTGAATAGTGTGCAGCTCATGGTGTCCTGCACGGATACACAGTATCCTACATGGATACACGGTGCCCTGGATAAAGCTCACATTGTCTCTACTGAGTCACAGAACCCTGTATGGAGCACAAAGTGGTCAATACTGAGATCACAGGGACACGTATGGAGCTCATAGTGGTCTATATACAGTTTCCAGCACTCTGTAAGTACATACTAGCTTGTATGGAGCTCAAAGTATCCTGTATGGAGTGGATAGGTTCCTGTATAGAGTGCACAATGATAAGTACATCGTTGTTCTGCCTGAAGGTCATTGAGTTCAGAATGCTCCTCTACTGGGGTGGTAGTGCTCCTCCACTGAGGTGGTAGTGATTTTTAGGATCTTCTAGTGCCTTGCATAGGGGTTATGGTTCCCTGTCTGGATCTCTGTCATCCTGTGTTGTGCTCATGTTGCCATGGAGGCTTCAATTCCCTCTATGGAGCTCTCACAGTGCCATGCATGGAGCTCATAGGTCTCCTGAACATGCATTACTGCCCACTTGAGATCTGTGAAATTTTATTTAGTTCATGCTTATTTACTTCAAGCATGTATGAAGCTTAGAGTATATTTCTCAGAGAACATAGTGCCCAGTATTGAATGTACTGTTTGTACAGAGGCTTTAATTTCCTGTATTCCCCATGTGAAGCCACATCACTGTATATAATATGCATGCTTAGTATGTAGCTCCTAGTGAGCTCAGCAGAGGTAATTTTTCTTAGAGGGAAGTCACTGTTTCCTTTAGAGATCATAATTCTCTGTATAGATTTTATGCTTTCACATAGTAAATTCATATGACCCTAGGTAAGACCCCCATTGCACTAACAGAGCTCTTAGTAGATCTACAAAGCTCACTGACTGAGTTCAGGACCACAAGTCTCGGGTGGGGGAGGAGGAAGGAGACCCAGGCTGGGCTGAGAGCTGAGATGGCGGAGAACAGCTCACCCTGCCAAGACTGAAGGGGTAAATAGGTCTGGGATGGGATAGGATCTCCTGACCCGAGGAAATCCCTCTCAAGTCATTTTTGACAGAAGATTCCAGAACAATGAACTGATGAATAGAAGATGAATAGATGATTCGGAGAAGGGTGATAGTCCCAACACTACTCCACACTTATTGCTCCAGCACACCTTAGTCACTTATCTGAATGTGAACAAACTGCACATCATAACATTTGGCGTCTACAATGGTGCAGGGCTGTCTTCAGGCTACTGCAGCAGTTTTATACAAACAAATTAAAACTTAACAAATCACATAGCATCAAGAAGGCGTTTTCTCTCTAAACTTTTGAAGAGAGTTTCTCTCTGGTCTCCACAAAATAATATAGCACTTGGGGACAAAGATGTTGCCTAGCAAACCCACGCAGGAAGCGAGGTTGGAGAAGACCTCCACAGCCACCATGACCTTCCCCTTAGCGCTGTGGTAGACAGCGGGAAGGTGACCCAGACACTGCAGAACACCAGCATGCTGAAGGTCAGGAGCCTGTCTTCACTGAATGTGCTGGGTAGTTTCCTAGCTAGGAAAGCCACGGTGAAGCTCCCCAGAGCCAGAAATCCCACAGTAGAAGGCCACAGTAGGAGACAGTGACTGAGCCCTTGTTGCACATGATGATGATGTGGCCATGTTCATAGTATGCATCCGTGTCAGCAAAGGGAGGCGATGTTTCCAGCCAGATTCCACAGAGAGCCACTTGGATCAGACACAGACGGGAATGATGAAGGTAGGCAGTCCTGACAGAAGCACCTACCTCACCCTTCTTCCCGGAACAGTGATCTTGAAGGCCAGAGCACAGTAATGGTTTTCGCCAAGACAGTGGACACAGCCAGAGTGAAGAGAACCCCAGATGTGATCTGCGGGTGGCTGTGTTGGGATGTCCAATGAAGGGCAAGGAGCAGAGAAAACAGAAGGTGAGGGCGATGAGCAGGATGTAGCTGAGAGTCCGGTTGTTGGCCTTCATGATGGAGTGTCCTGGTGCTTCACAAAGACCCAAAGAACAAGAGCTGTGAGTGCAGACAGGCAGAGGGCAGTGCAGGCCAGAGCCATCCCCAAGGGGTCTCCATAAACCAGAGAGGTCACAGCTCTCTGTAGGCAGAGGGTTTTCCCTGTTAGCATACTGCTCTGTTGGACACTTCACACACTCTTCCATATCTGATGCACAAAGCAAAGAATAGTCAGCACAGCGTAATATTTCTCTGTTATTCAAAGGATTCTTCTAGTAAGCGCTTTGGGAAGAGTTAACAAAACTTGCCTTTTATGTTGCTATAAATAAAAGTAAAATTAGATTTTTCATATTTATGATGAAGGCAATCTGAGGAGTTTCTTATTTATCTTACATATTCTTGAGATATTCAATCAAAACAAGCATGCTTCATGTCTTGGGTGGTAAAATAAAATAGCTTAGATTTTAATTACTTTTTGCCACATAGTTTTAGATTTTATAGACACCAAGATTTAAACACACTTATGTAGTCTGTGTATAATTCAGGATAACAGAGAAAACTTGTTCAGTGACAGGTGACGTCTGTTGTCCACCTGACACATCATGCCTAATGGCTATGCATGGACCTCGTATTAGGCAAAAGAATCTAAATTCTAGATATATTTTATAAGGGCCCATAATTCTAGTAAAGAGTGGAAATCTGATAAATAATTTCCCCCAAAGCCCATATACCATCTTATTACCATCATCTTGGAGTATAACTTTGCATATACTCATTTTGGGAGACAAAGTATCTTGATTTTCCCCTAAATTCTGCCTCTCTGATGGTTGGCTTATGTTGATGTATACAGAAGTCCCGAATACAAGGAGAAATCAATATGAAACAATATGCTGAATTCCAAGCATACTGAAACAGATTTTATATATATAATAAATTGTGAGCAATCTCTCCTTTCTGAAACTTACATTTTCTGCTATGGTGTGTTTTTCTATTTGGAATAAATTACATTGTCATTATAAACATTGAAGAATGATAACACCTTTCTTATGTTGACTCATTCCCATAGGAAGTTACTCTGTTTCTACGTATTGAACACTTCATATTATATTTATGAGTCACATTCTTAAAATTTTTTCAGCATTTACATAATAAATGTTGTTTTGTCATGTATTGTATCAGTATATTAATCTCTATGTTCTTCAACTTCAAATAGCATTGAAGATTTATTTATTAAGAGTTTTATGTTTTATTTTTATTTTATGTGTATGAGTGTTTTCTCTGCATACATGCAATTGCACCCATGTGAGCAAAGCTCGTGGAGAAGAAAAGAGTGTTCGGACACCCTGGAACTGGAGTTACAGATAGTTGGTAACTGCCAGGGTTACTGAGGACTGAATCCAGGTCTCTTGTATAAGCAGTCACTGTCCTCAGGTACCCAGCCACCTCCCCGACTCTGAACATTTTATTTTGTATTAATGTGTGTGGGTGAGAGCGAATGTGTGTGTGTGTGTGTGTGTGTGAAAAAGAGGGAGAGAGAGAGAGAGAGAGAGAGAGAGAGAGAGAGAGAGAGATTAGGGGGCTTGCAAACCATGGCAAACAAATGGCAGTCAGACCACAACTGAGTGCTGTCTCTCTCCTTCCACATTTGTGTGGGTTCCAGAAATTAAACTAATATCATCAGGTTCACAGCAAATGCCACATTATCTTGCAGGTCCCATACTCATCAGTTCTTTTTAAATTATCTGCATATCAGAAGTTTTTGTTTGTTATATTTAAATGATTAACACAATTCTGCCAATAGATATTCCCACCCATAATTCATCTGAATCAAGTTACTAATATGCCATATATATATGTGGTATTAATAGCATTACCCCAAATATTTAGCAAATATTACTAGTATTTATTACTATGTTACTAATATGCCATGTATACGTATATATACACACACACATATATGGTGTTAATAGCATTACCACAAATATTTAGCAAAATCTGAGTTTGAAATACTGATGTCCTCCCTTTGGTCATCTGGTCCATTCTTTACAGCACTGTGGCCCTGGCCTGAACTCAGATCTCCACCAGCTGTCTTCCTTCCTTATGTGTGAACTAAAGACAGTAGAATAGAAAACCTACTCATTCTATGGTGCAGGGCAGTACGTTTAGCAACACAAACCTTCATACTTCTTAATCCAAACACAACTGTGAGCACCTGCTCTTTGTCAGTAACCTTCAAGGAACAAAGAAGACGCATGTCATGGAAGGCAGGGCTCTAAATCTGCCCTCTATGTAGGTTGAAAAAATAGTAAATGTGTATTTGGATAATACCCTGTATTAAATTCACTCGTGTAGATCACACACTTGTGTTGTGTTGCCAAGAAATGTCCTTGAGAAAATGCTGCCTGCAGTGTCTCTAGAATGAATAAAAATTGTGATGCAAGGGTTAGGGTCGATAGTATTGATCTTATAAATTACATGACTAATGGAGGGAAGGACGAGATTTCATGTCCTCAGTTTCCTTCAGGACTCTTCAAGTAGGTGTGAGAAGAGTCAAAAGGCAGAGTTTTTCTCCAAGCGTGTGGTCACCTGTCTCATTGGAAATCTCATTTTCTGGGCATGGAAAACAATCAAAACAGCAGGTCATCTTTCCCTCCTGATGGGATTTCCAGAACCCAGGACTACAAGGCACACTGTACACAGAGGGAGGAATTTAGGAAAACCATATAGATGTTGGTAAATAAATTTTAAAAACTCTTCATAACCATACTATTTTAGCATATTGAGTCACTAACGGATCTATTTTCCACATACCTACAAGTCCATTGACTTTCCGTTTCCTACATTAACTAATGTACTACATTTCAACATTTGGAAACAAACGGATGAAAATTGTGTTTCTTTCCCAATAATAAAATCATGGAGAGAAAATTTTGTAGTTAATATGGCATAAGAAAGCCCAGACTGCAGAAGAGTTTGGTTATTTAAGTTCAATGTCAATCCATGCAATTACATCTAAACCACCTATCTATGTTCTATGGACCACTCTATCATGTCTTCATACAAATAAAATTGTTGATCATGTGGAAAATATGTGGAGAACTGTCCTATTTTCATCTTTAGTCCAAGACCTTCTGGAAAATTCCAAAGGCTGTGATTGTCATACACTGCATCTGATTTTCCAATCTGGTTCATATTCACTTGGTGCCCAACAGGGTTAGTAAACTGGATGTTCCTCAGAAAGTGAGGCAGCTAAAAGAGATGCATCAGGTCATGGTGATAAAATATTTTATAAAGTATTTAAATTATTATGTATATTTTAATAACATTTATATAATAAAGTGTGCACATAAAAATAAAATAGAAAAAGTGGAGAATACTTCTTATTTTTTTTAATCCATCCATCCAAATATAATGTTATTGAAGGTTGGGTAAAATAAATGAAGTAGGAAGGATTATTTGAAATTTTTCATTGTGTTTTTATAATGTTAGCTCATTTTGAGAGAAAATGCCAAAGCAAATACGCATAAAGTAATAGGATATTATTGGAGTACCCAAACACTTTGTGATTGGGTTTATGGCCCACTTCATGAGATAGAACCCCTGTGGGGTACTGTTATTATGACCAAGACCCTGTGACTAGATAGGTCATAGGCCCAGAAAAGAACCTGCACTAATATTCTATCCAGTAGTTGCAGAACTAATTAATGCTAATGACTTATTGCTATGCCAATATATTAGTGTATCTCTGAATCTAATGACTCTCCTCAGAGAATATTCTTCTTGTAGAAGGCAGTTATCACAGGGCCCCATAACTGGGCAAAGTGCAGAGAATAAGAAGTGATGATATGTTCAGTCCTAAATGGGACATCTATATCCTACACTTGTGCAAGACTCAGAGATCTTCATGAAAGAAAGATTGCAAGAGCCAGAGGTGGTTGATAACCATAAGGAAGCAGTGTTTTTCAGACAGGAGCTGGTTGCAATATGAACTTGCAGGCCCTTGTGAAAGCATGCACAAGACCTGCTCAAGATCAAGCCATTCAAAATCCCAGCAGGCAGGACAGAGGTGGCCTTGAAGTTTCACCCATAGCTAAGGAGTTGAAAGCAATGGATAGCTTCTGGGAGAGAAAGAGTTTAGATGTGTAGACCTTTGTAGGTAGACCATGCTCCAGGGCTAACTCTACATTCAAGGCTTTTGGGCAACACAAATTGGACTCCATGGGAAAAAAAACCACAGGAATTTGGGTTGGTAGGGAGGAGGAAGTGAATTTGGAAATAGCTAGTGGAGAATGTAGTATGATCAAAATACATTGTATGAAACTCTCTAAAAATTAAATATCTTTAGAAATCCACAGGTAAGCCAGTGAGGTAAATCTCAACACCCATTTCCTCTCAGACTATTTCAGAGCCTCCACCAAGAACAGGAGGTCCTTGCTACCTGCATTATTGGAAGAATTCCTTGACATGATTCAATCTCATTCCTTAGCACAAATTTGACCCTCAGTGTGCAAGGTCACCTGAGCTAGTCCTTTAAGGATTTTGTCAGAGAATGGATTTTTGTTTCAAATACTGAAAAATAGACATGATGATGTTCTATGTAAACAAAAATCAGGGATCATCATTCAAAAATGTTTTCCATTAAATGATACACCTGCTAAAGTATCGACTAAGCATTTGTGTTTACAGCCATAGGTTATTATAGCAGTCACTGCTTAGATGTTCTTGCTTCTTGCTGTGTGTTTGTATAGTAGATGCAATCCCACTGAAATTGGAAAACAGCTCATGGAAAACAGGTGATGCAGAGACCTGGAAGTTCAGTGCCTTGCCACAATAGGAGTTAGATCATCCCACACTTACCACCCCCTCCAAGGCTCAGGGACTTTTGGGGAAGTGGTTGGCAGAAAGAATGTAAGAGCTGGAGGAAGGGGTGGAGTGTTAACAGGAAATGTCCTCCGACCACTATGCCAGCAAGCTATAGTCACACCCCCTTCCCATGCTCATCAGGAAGTCGAGGGAGGAGTCAGTTAGCCCTTCTACCCAGTCAGTCAACCTTAGCTGCATGTAGGGGGAGGGACAAAGGATATATAGGCCAAGAACACGAAGAGGAACCTCTCTCACCATTTTGTGTGGCTGTTGGAAGGTCACAGGGTCTGTATTTGACTGTGGACTTTATGGTGCAGCCATAAATGTGGGATGCCCACTCTTCTGTAAACAAACCAATACTCTATGCTCTGTTAAAAAATAGTAATAAAATATTTTTAAAAATCTTTGCCATTGTGTTATCTTCTTGTTCAGGATGTATACACACAGGTAGATTTACCTCTAAGAAAGTGAAAAAGGACCTAAACCTTTCTATTTCAGAGAAAAGTTCCCACATATATAGGTTTGACCATCTCTGGTGCCATTTACAGAAGACTAACATGGCAATAAGTCCATTCACTGGAAGAAACCTTATCTGCAAGCACAGACCACTTGCTTCTTTTGAGTTTTTTATGGTCTGTAAATCTTGTTTAAGATGCATTTCATGCATAGTATGGGCCACGGCATGCAAAACATTGTAAAGATAGTAATACTCATCATTCATGGTCATGTCAAAACTGTGCCATGGCAACCATCCTAATGATGTATTGAATGAGCAATTATTGAACACTTTGCAGTTAAAGTTCAAGAATGAACAATTCAAATACATCCACCCCAATTTCTCCACAGCAATGTCTTCTGAGCCTTTGGAAAATTTCAATGTCTGAATATAATTTTTGATAATAGGAATCTCACCATGTGGTGTGAAAAAGTCAAAGTCCCATGGAATGAGTCACCGGGGAACTCTCTTGTCCTTGAGATAACATCCCACTGGGAGGTGGTGACCCAGATTTTCCATATGTACAAATCCTCCCAACTTCTAATGCTCACTTCCAGAGTAGAGTTCACTTCACCATAAATGATGACAACACTTGCTGAGGAGGTCATAATTTGTTTGTAATGTATTTGAGCCTTTATCCTGTATAATTCCAAGGCTTCTGTGATCAAATTCACAAAAGCTAAACAGACTCCATTTCTTTTCATCTCTCCCCTCATGTCTGAGACAAACTGAATCCCCTGGTAACCATCCGAGGTGACCAGCCCCACCCAGATCCAGGTGAAATGAAGCATCAAGGAAACCATGGCAAGAGCCAGGCTTGTGTCGTTGGGGGCCATCTGATACAGATAAGGAAACAGGCGGTGGTCACTCAGGCTAGGGTGAAATGGTCATAGTGATCTAAAGGAGACAGAACATAGGGAACAACATGAGGAAGTTAATTGGCATCAAGCACGATTCAAACTCTGTAAGTGGTAGGAAGAATACTATGTTCATCCCATTAATAAATTCACATCTTACATTCCATAGGCTTCTTGAGTGTAAGGACTATTCCAGAAAATCCCATTTCCTGCTTCCTTGTCTCTTCATAAAAAGAATTGTTGATACCCATCTGGCCTCATTTACCCTTCGAACTACATAGACCAACTCAGCCATAACCCCAGTCTCCCTGGACACCAGACAATGCAACTAAAGGAGACAATTTGAGGCCCTCCCATCAGCAGAACCTCACCTGTGGAAACATTTTGAGTTGGAAGAATGTTCCTAGGATAGCAGATGCTGCCCATGATGGTCCTGTAAGTGCTATCTCACAGGAGGTCGGTTCACAGACATAATTAGGAAAAAAAGCCCATTATATTTTGCAGGCACATGTAGACTTTTGTGAAATGATAAGTTATTATTACAGTACAGTGTAATAAAACCTAATCCCAAAGATATATTGGGTAATAGATAGGGGTTACAGTTGATCTCCTCAATGGTAAAAAACAATGTTAGTGCATATTGATATATTTTGGTTGGAAAACTGAAAGAAGGCACAGTGGTCAGTAAGGATAAGATTCCAAACAGTAATATTCAGATAAAATATTGAATATTAAGTACTTAATGATATTTCCCCATTAATTTATATATTGAAAATATTCTCCCAACTTTGAACATCATTGAGCATAAAATCTTTAGACTGAGAAGTATTTTAAAAATTGTAAGATTGGGTTATTCATATTTGAAATTTTTGTGTTTTTAAATGCCCATAAAGTGTTTGTTTAATCTCTACCATATGGGAGTTTAGTGAAAAGACTGTCTACCATCCATGAGCCAGCAAACATACCTTTACCGGGCTCAGGATCTGCTCCTGTTTTGAACCTGGAATTCTCATTCTCAAGAAATAAGAAGTAGTAATGTTGGCATCAGCAGTCAAGTTCATGGTATTTCCTACAGAGGAGGCTGATTGTGACTATGACCTAACAAAAGATCAATGCACACTTAGTCCATGTGTCTGTGACAACAGTCAGCTCTTAGGAAACAACAGGCTGTGCAAAAGATATATTTCTTCTTCCTCTTCCTCTTCTGCTTTCTGCATTTCCTGTCCGTTTGGTTTTCTCTGTGAGGGTCTGAAGTCTTAAATGACAAAGATTCATGTAATTATTACCATTTATTAGGGTCCAGCAGAGCATCCTTTAATTACCAAGGGGTCCATTGCAAGGATTTACTTTACTTTTGTTCAGCTAATTTTATTTTATCATTTGGTACCTGCATTTATTTACATTGGTAATTATCATATGCATATACATATGCATTTTGCACTAACATAATAAATTTTCATGCCAAACATCTCTTTTTAATATTTGTATTTATTATGATTTATTTTCTTTTATGTGTATGTGTGTATTGTCTGCATGTATATGTTAGAGTCCAGGTCTGCAGACAACCCTCTCTCAGTGTAAAAAAGCCTCACAAGACAGGCCATGAGGGCCCCCTTTCAAAACAGGAACTGGCCAGACAGCTACATTTAGAGCTGTCTCAGCACAAAGCTGTTCCCCAGATAATTCTGGAAGATAAACAGGTCCCTGAACCCAGACCCACTGATGTAAGAGCTGTCTCAGTTCTAGCTACTTCCCATGAAACTAAAGACTATTTTTGCCACCTTCCACATTCCCCAGCCCCCTATAAGAACTTCCTGAGCAGTCAGAAGGCTGCTGGTTGCCTTTCTCCCCCTAGCTGAGCTGCCAGCCACCAGCAATCCTAAGAAATAAACTTTGCTTTACTGGAGTCCTCCTATGTTTCCTGTAGCTATTCTCTGCCTGGCTTTTCTCTAACAGTATGTAAGTGACCCATGCCATGCAATGCTCCTGGATTAGAAGAAGGTGTTGGATTTCCTGGAACTGGAGGAACACATGATTGTGAGCTACCATGTAAGTGTTTGGAACTGAGCTTAGGTCCTCTGTGAGAGCGACCAGTGCTCTTAACCACTGAACCATCTCTCCAGTCCTCAAACATCTCTTAAAAAATAATTATTTTTATTTTATGTGTATGGATGCTTTGTCTTCATGTATGTAAGTGCAACATATATGTGTAGTACCAACAGCAGGCAGAAGGGGATATCAGATCTCCCAGAAGTGTAGTTTTGGACAGTTGTTAGCTCCCATGTAGGTGAGGGGAACTGAACTCAGGTCCTTTGGAAAAATAGCAAGTATTCATAACCATGGAGCTATCTCTCAAGATCTCAACCATCTTTTTAAAAAAATATTGTATTTATTATTTTTATTTTATGTGTGTGAGTGTTATGCCTGCATGTAGGTAAGTGCACCTGTGTCATGCAATGCCCATGGAGGACAGAGGAGGCTGTCAGATCCTCTGGAACTAGAGTTACAGACAGTTGTTAGCTGCCATGTGGGTGCTAGGAATCGAACCCAGGTCTTCTGCAAGAACAGTGTTCTTAACCACTGAGCCATCTCTCCAGCCCTCAACCATCTCTTTTAAAAGGGCACATATTCTGGGAATTTTGCCAATCAATTTGGCACTCATTGGTGAAAGATAAATAATTAGAATTTTAATTATTTTTCATGGTGGTCTTATTTTGATATAACCCTTTGTATTCATTTGGAATTTCTCTGTGTATGTGTATGGCTACTGGACTTGTGCTTTATCAAGTATACCAAGCCACATTCTCATGGAATATATATTGCTTATTCTAGACACAAAATTTAATGGGTCTTTTAACTTTGACCTTCCTTACATGAATCACATTGTTATATTATCCAGTATTTTATTCCTTCATGCCTTAATTCTTTCTTATAATTTCATAAATATATAAATCTTCCTTCTTGTTCTCTGCTTGTTTGTAAGTCTGTTATGATGTGGTTCCTTCTGGACCAACCTTTTTTTGTATACCAATTGTGAACATTTTAACATCCAAAATGTCTAGAGGCTTAGTGTCCAAAAGAATCCTTTCATAATTTCGGATTCCAATTGACTGCGGAACTCCACTATCACTTCTTGGAACAATTTATGCATAATTGTTCACATTATGAATTTGGTAGTCAAAATATTTGATGATTTAGGCGTCTCATTCGATTGATTCTATCTTCCCAATCAGTTTCTCTTTGCTGTCATTAACAGAGATATTTTCGGTTATGCTTTGTGAATTTTGATTCACACTATAGTTTTTAACATTTTAATATGTAAACACTTGAGGCCTTATTTAATTATTTCTTTACCTAATATAAGACTTCATTTTCCCCCTTTCTATAATGATATTTACAGAAAATCAGTACTTTTTTCCTATTCTGGACCAATCATGGAGTCTCACAATTAATTGTGTCTACTTGAACATGATCCAATGAAAGGTGTTGGAGACAAGGGCCCAGTTTGAACTCTGTGGAAAGCATGTTTGACTACATGTGCAAGGTCACCAGTAGCTGAGTGTCTGTGATGGCAGAGCCATATAGGCATGTATGTGGACAGTTTCTGAAGTGCAGTGTCCCTTATGTTTAGATTAGTTTTTAAAAAGTAAGCCTTATGTACACTGCCTTGTGAACATTTACTTGTATTTTGCAAACAGGTCACGCATTGTTGCTAATTGTTTCCTGAGCACCTACAGAGACATGTCTTTGATCTGCCTATCATTTCTTCCTCTCTTCCTGAATACCTGCCCGGAGTACCTTATACAGGCAAGTAAAATATTGGGAGTTAGAGAGTCAGTGTTCTTTCCTATAAGGAACAAGAAGCATATTGGTTCCCCAACTTTCTTTACTATTAAATTTTCTTGTGCATAATATTTTATTATTAAATACCATGCCGGTCTAGTCTGCTTTCAATTGCTGTGACAAAACACTCTGATCAAAACCAACTTGTGGAGGAAAGAACTGATTTGGTTTACAAGTATACTCTATCATCAAGGGAAGCCAAGGCAGGACCTCAGGGCAGGAACCTGGAGCACAGGCCATGAAGGGTAGCTTCATACTGGCTTTCTCATTCAGCCTGTGCTCAGTCTGTTTTCTTATACAGCACTGACCATCTGCCCAAGGGTAGCACTTCCCACAGTGGACTGGGTCCCCTGCATCACTCCAATTCAAGAAAATTTCCCATGGACATAGCCACAGGGAAATCCAATAAAGAAAATTCCTCACTTGTGTGTCAAGTTGACATCTAAAACTATCCAACACATGTGTTGTCCCTCTTCTGTGTCCACCAGTATCCAATCAGGCAGGACATAACAGATAAGCACATTTGTGCTAACATTGCAACTACCTAGTAGCTACTGTGTGCTCCTGGCTTTCTAATTGATGACACTGATTTATGTTCTCAGTAGTCAAATCTTTTGTTTTTTTTTCTGACCCCTAAATATGATCAAAATTAGGATATGCATAAAAAAACTTCCTGTCTTCTGTTGTACAATCTTTAATTCTTACATAATGGCAACAAGTACCACCTGATTTCTTTTAATAGCAATGTTTCATTAGAGTTGAGAGTCCATATATTTTTAAGCACAATGAACCATCTCCCACTTGCATTGAAAAAGAAAGAAAAAGAGCTGTATTTGTTCCCTTCAGGAGTAAATGAACTGAGTGGGAATGTTCTATCATTAATGTAGAAGTCCAACAGCCAAGTGACTATAACTAATTGCGAAATTATGAAAAGGTTTCAGCTTGCAACGACAGCACAAAATCTTACATGGAGGACCAATACAACAATGCACTAAACAATTATTATATTGAATCTTAAGGAAGAAATAAAGCAAAGAACCTCTCTAAAGTATAGAAGTATTGAAAACAGTATTGCACAGACATCAGCATTCTCCAACATATGCTGTCATTGGTAAAGCCACTCTAATGAAATGTAGAAACTGGGAACTTCTCTCCTAATAATGGCAAGTTAGTTTGCCAGTTTTCTGGTAACATATAAAATTAGACAACTACTGACAATAATTTGGAAGAATGAGGAAGAATATTTATTTATAGAAAAATAAGATAGATTCCCAATTAATTAAAATTTATAAAGAGCATTTGTATTTCAAAAAAAGATATACATATATATCAATTGGATAAAATATATAATGGAAGATGATCTCATATGTATTTGTATATTTCATGACTTCAAAGGTCAGTGTTTAAAACAGTCCACAATTGTGGCGTATTTAATTGTTGATGAAAAGAAAGCACTGGATGCAGAATAAACCCAGAAAGTCTAACTAATATTGGAAACAAAGAAATTACTAGAACTATGCTAGTCTACACATCAACTTGTAGATTAGGGGGCAAAAATAAACATCAGAAGGTTGGCAATATATGATAATGCTTGACACTGCTTCTATTTTTAGTTCTTCTGTACCTCAAAATACCACACTTAAGTATTGGAAAGATGAGCAGAAACCTTAGAAACATTTTCCAATCCTTAGGATTCAAATTCTATTATACAATTTATAAAATGTTCCTTGAAAAAGAAATATATTTGAAAGAGATGATAAAATATTAAAGAGCGAATCATCTGAGACTTAACCACAAAGATACAACATTACCAATTAAACTATAAAAGAATTTGGTTAGTCAATGAGGAAACTTTTGCATATCAAACCAAACAAAGCTGTTTTAAACCAAATGTGAGTGTTAAGCTCATGTGAGTGTTACTGAAAATTACTATCACTAAAGGCATTTACACAAGCTACAAACTTTTTCTGAAGACAATAAAGCTGCTTGTTCATGATAAACACATTATTTAGGAGTGATCTTATCCCATCGTGCTAGATATTCATGCGTCGCTGTATGCTCCATCTCAGAATAAACGAATACAAGGTAGAGAGACTATAACCAGATATTTTACTACTATAAATTCTTTTGTTTCATCCAGATGATGCAAATCAATGTACTCTGCAATGTTCTAGAATATGTCTTCCCACTATGTTGCTAATTCTGTTAAGGAACAGTAGAACCTCTTAGAAAATTAGAACGACTAAAAATTATTAGAATAATATCATGTTAGCCATGCAAAATATGCAGCTTGCAGTCTGAGTTTGAAAAGCTAACATAATTCTATGTATTTTCTTCACAGGCACAGATTGAATTTTCCGAACACAGGTCCGGAGAAAGCCAAGTGTCAGGTCACACTGGCCTCTGAAATGATGAGAGTGAAGAGGGGAAGAGGAGGCGAACTGTGTGCAGGTTCATCTCACCTCCTGCAAAATGTAAATATTCTCTTCAGGAGATGCTGGGGCACAAAGTGACTGCTCTGCCACTTCCCTCACCAAAAATTGCATTTCATTTAAGTTCTAGAGTCTACCTTGATTTCTTTGCCATTAGGAATCACCAGGCTATCTGAGCCCCATTAAAGTATAGAAATCTAAATAAACTCTGTCTTTCAACCACAAGGGATGTTTGATCACCGAGACCTCATAAAAGCTATTGTTTAGTCTCCTCAGAGTTTCCGTCTATTTCTCTATGTCTTTTTAGTAATAATCATATGACACAGCAATGCCAAACCTGCTCCTTCACATTTACTTTGTATTTGCAAATAGTGTATTCAAAACTAAACACAGTTTTCTTTCAAAAAGCAAAATGGTACCAAAGAAGTTCCTATTCCTCTAATGAATAGTCTTCCTTAGCACTTGTCACTAATGAGGATTTCCATTACAGAAACACTCGGGATAGAAGCCAGGATCTCCACACAGGAAGGGTAAATCCAGCACATCTGACATTAAGTCCACAGGATTTTCATCATGCCAAAATCAAAGTGTGCATAGTGCTACATTACAGATATTGGACCAATCTGTAAGTGCATTTTATAAAGCTACTGGAAGAGGAAAATGATGGAGAATGTGATATATGTCTGAAAATACAATATATTGAAAATGTTCTATAGGGAAATATAAAATACAGATATATTAAATACTGGCAAATTTGACCCAATGGTTCATTCCTGCTTTGAAATGTTAGCAGCTGCAACTGGTAACATCTGTCACTCTAGGATGTGACAAGAAAGGTAAGCAGTATTTTCAGTGACATCACCCCTCCACAGTGCCAGAATTCCCCCAATGTCTCATTCTTTCATTGACTAGAATATTGAACAGATACCTGACATCGATGATACCTGGGGTCTGAGGCAATGTGTATGTCACACTGAGATAGAATGAAGGTGGAGTTTCAAATCACAGCAGCCCTCCCCCTCTCCAACAGGGTCTCAAGGAGTTTGGATTTCTCAAGCCCCTGAGAAAAGGGAACAGAGTAGATAAGCACCTTGTTCTTTGAAGTCAAGGGAAGTAGGCTCTTCTAAGAGGCAGCCTGCCTTTCCTCTGAACTTTGAAGACAAGATAAGCAGATTCTGCCTGTTAACCAGAGATTTTAGAAGCCGCTTTAGTACAGCAGTTTTTCCCTCATCGTGAGGACCAAAAATAAACACTTCCTGACCCAGATCTGGCTGGCAGACAGAATGGAGCCGGGTTTCCGAGCCCTGTTTTTCCTGCTCCCTGCCCTCCCACATGATTTTTCCCAAAGAACTTCATGTCCCATGCAAAATAAAACTCTATCCCACTGAGAGTTTTATCTGTGTCTTGGTGCTTTCTCCTGACCAACTCTGTTTGTTCTCTGGCTACTTTTTTACCTATCAGAAAACAGAAAATAACAGTGGACAAATCTCTTGCTCCTGCACTTGATTTCTGTTCCAGAACTCATGGAACATAAATGACATCAATAGATGGCATACACATTATTTGAACAAACAGCAAAAGAGCAATGTGGAAATTTGACAAGCAGGGACAACACAAAAGTAAGTGACTCCTTAGTACAGGCTTTAGGAATGACATGCTGATGGAGGAAACCTCAGCAGACACTTGGACACTTTGCTGTCCCCTCTTAACACTAAATTCTTACCAATGGTTTGAATTTTGTTTGTAATGAGATCGCTGTATCCCATGACATGGACTCTATCAAGAGAAGGGACATCTACACAGAAGCAATGTAGGAATACCATATCCCTTGACTCCCAGCTTTTAAATGGGTATTTAAAAGATAGAAAAAGAAAAGTGCCACCTGATCCCTTTGAAAGTGAAAAGCAAACATGAATTATACCAGTCAAAGTAGTTTGGGGCCAGTTCTATTTGGTGTGGTTCATAAAACAGGATTAAAGACCCAGAAACCATGATGTTCTATAATCTCTACACTTCTTATGCATTTCTTATGATGAGCATCAAACAGAAACATGAAGAACATAAAAGAGAGTCATGGAGAAAAAAGGAAATCACTGAAATAATCTTGTGGCAACGTTTCCTGCTGGGCAAAAAGGAGGAAAGCACAGTCAGTCCTCACGTCCCCATCATTGCTGTCCTTGTCTTTTTTTCTCCGAAAGCATCTGTTTTCACTATCATTACACAAGAGGAGAGAAAACTTCAGAAGCAAGAAGATAAACATCAGAGTGGACATTTTTTCCACGTCTGTGAAGCTGTAGGCCTGAGCAGAGGAGGAGCCTGAAGTGTCACACAGACAAACAATCACATATGTCCGTGTGCATATGTCTGTTTATGTTAATGTTGCTGATGGGTCAGATAATTTTTATCCCAACATTCCTTCCTGTCTTTCTTGCGGTACCTTCTCTAGAGAAATCTGGTGCTCTCTGCCCCGGGGCTTGCATCTGTGGTCTGCATCCAGGTGTCCATTACAAGTTGGAAAATATGTTTTGAGAGTCATCTTTTACTGCCCCAGGAACCAAGAGTTCGTTCGTGCCCATGGCAGGTGCAGTAAGGGTCTCTCCTCTTGAGCACATTTGGTCCCAAACCTCTTCCAGCAAGTCATTGAGATGATCAGCATTTGAAATCATGTGAATGGCTCCTAAAGTGGATCTACTGGAAGATGTGAGGACAAAGATCATTAAGGGCCCATGTCAATCAGAGCACATACAGATACACAAGGAATGCATTCTCCTGTGTCCTACATAACAAGGGCAGTTTTGGGTACCCAGCATCCAGTCAGACTCAAAGCTGGACTGTGAACTTCTCCAAACCAGTCATGTGTTCGGAATCCCCAACAAATTTATTTGTTTCCATTCTCTGGATAACCAACAATCATGAAAATCCATAAATTCACTGATTCATGCAGAGTCCAGTAAAACCTGGGCAGTCCCTCAATATTAGTGCAGACACTCAGATTCATGCTTGATTTCTAGAAGAGGACATCACTTCATATCCTTCAGTTCCCATCTGGTGCTGCCCTCCATTGTTTATGCTTCTCTTACTGCAGCATCAGGGCTTTGCATCAGCCCTCTATTTTATGTCCTGGGATGAAATCTTCTAGAAAGCCATGAGAGGCAGATGCAGAGATTGTATACAGGAAGAAGTATCCCTGGAAGGAGGGTGGAAATTCCTCCTCCAAGACAGAAAATAGGAATTTCAGTGCACAAAACATAAATTTCAGTGATATGTGTGTTGCTACTTCAGTGTTACTTGGTGTGTAATATTCTATTTCTTCATGACCTTTTCATACATACCCACCATTTGCTGCTCATATGACTCCTCTGTTAGAGCCTTTTGCCCACCCCCTAGTTCCATATAGTTCACTTCCTTGTTCCCAATATCCCTGCTGTCTCCATGTCATTGATTTATATGTACACAAATAACTATACACACATAAACATTTAAACATATTTCTGAAAATGAAGGAATATGAGATCTTTTGGGGGCTTTTCTCTCCCATCATCATCTATTCCCCTCTACCAACTCCATTTTTAACTCTTCTTCCCTCAAATAGCCCTCTTTCTGATTCTACTCTATATGTATATGGTATGAAATCTAGATTCTGCTTATGAGAAAATACATGTGTCATTCTCTCACCCATTTTGCTTAATATGGGAATCTGTTTCTCCTGTTGCTGTAAATAGCTTCATTCCAGTTTTCTTATTGACTTAATAACACTGCCCTCTGTGTGTGTGCCACTCCTGATGCTGGCTCTTCTGAGTAATGCTGCAATGAATGCAGAGGACTCTGGGCAGTGATAGTGTAGACAGCTTGCTTATGATCCCGCTGTATAGGTAGATCCCTTGGTAGTCTCTGGAATCAGATTCATACAGATTTCTCCTGGCAAAGCAATCATTTTATCACCACTACAAAATAAAAGGGTTCTTCATACCTCTATATCCTTAACATCTTTTGTTATATTTTTCTCTAATGACAGACATTTTGACCGGATCAGAAGGATTCTCAGTGTATTTGTTATTTTCCTACTAGTTAAGGAACTTGAATTTGATTTCACATATTTATTGGGTATTTTTGTTTCTTCTTTTGAGATTTGATCAGTAGACTTACTTATTTGTTTACTGAGAATTTTGTGATTTTGGCAATTTTTTTTTTGGTCTCATATTATCAGGATAGCAATCCTCTGTCAAACTAATCACTGGCAAATAGTCTCACTCCAGGGGCTTTTGTTTATTCTGCTGATAGCTTCCTTTGTAATGCAGACACTATTTGCTGTCAGTCTCCTCTGTTGGTTTTGTTACTTCCAGAACTATTGTGATTCTCTTAATAAAATCCTTAATGGAATTTAGGATGTCATTGCTTTTAGTTATGTACCCACCAGGTGCACCCACCATGCTCCACTGGTTAGTTCCATATCCGTGCCCATGCAGATGACCCTGCTTAAACTCAGGGTCACATAGCAAAGCAAGAAGTCATGGACCTAAAAAGTGACTTGTGGAGAGTGGGTGGGGTTCATGGGGATCAGATGGCCTAAGAGAGAAGGGCAAGAGGTAAGAGTAATCAGAATGTACACATATGACATTGTCAAGGATTAAATTTAATTTTAAAAATAATTAAAATGGATGTGCAATTATCTCTGTGGTAGTATATATGAGCCCCTTGGGTATATGTTCAGTATTGATATATCTGAGTCATATGTCAGTTCTCTTTTTAGGTTTCTGAGAAATCTCCACAATGATGTCCATAGTGGCTGCAACAGTTTGTGCTCCCATCAACACTGAAAAGTTTTCCCTGTTTCAACATTAAAAAAAAAAATCCTGGGTAAATCAACTTGAGAAATAGATAGGTTTATTTTCCTCACATTCATCTTCCTTTATCTATTTTAAAGGTGTAACAAAACATCACCCAATTCTCTAACAGGAGGCTACATTCCTGAGATCTTTTGCCATCTCCCAGTATCACTACAAGCTGGGCAGAAAATGTACAACATATCAGCCTTTGGGAGACATTTACCTAAACCATGGCAATTGCTGAGCGCTTATGTTCCCAACACTGTATGAAAAAACTGTTTTTCACTGGGGCTAGGCAGATGACTCAGCAGTTAAGAGCACTTGCTGTTCTTGCAGAGGACCTGAGTTTGGTTTCCAGCACCCACATAGTTGCCCACAGCCTGTGACTCTAGTTCCAGGAGATCTGATGCTCTCTTCTGGCTCTTGCAGGCACTGCACACATGTGGTACACATACATAAATGCAGACAAATACTCATACACTGCCACACAAGAGAAACATTTCTTTGAGTTGTTGGCCAGGGTAGTCCAAGAGACTCCCAAAATTACACAGACTATTGCCACAGCTCTTGATTGCATCTCAGAAAGACTGTGTGTTATGGGGATGGGACTCTGTGGGCTCAGCAGATGGACCCACACGGAAGGACATTCAGGAACACAAATATTGACTTTTGATATGTATACTTCATATATATATATATATATATATATATATATACATATGGCCTATAGAGTTTGATTTGTGTCCCATATGTCCCCTAGCATGGGTCCATCCACTGTTCTCTCTCATTTGTGGAGGTTAACTCCAAATTCTTAGATGTGAGTATACATCCTGGTACTAACCATAGGCACCAGGAAAATGGAAAGGAACCATGGGGATGAAGTGAAAGAAGGAGCAAGAGAGAGGGGGAGACAGGTGTTATCTATGGGGGGAATGGGAAAAGGGGGGTTCCTTTAACTGGGAAGAGAGTAGGGAAAGTTACACAAGGAGAATGAGAGATAAGGTAGATAATGCTTAGATGGTATGAAAAGCCAGAAGGAAATACATTAGCTCAAATTCCTACTGAAAAACACACACACAATATTAAATTAGTGCATATAGCTGAAGGTTATATGACAAAAACACAGTGCCAGGCAGGAGAAACCTCCCTTTCAGTTGTTAGTCAGGTTAGTCTGTAGCACCATGAGACCCTCTTCATTCACCCGCTACCCCCCAATCTCTTCAGACCCCCACTAATTGCTCTTTTAGCTTCTGTAAAATGCTTGGCTGCTGCTTTAGACATGCCTAGACATACTCTGGCATGCCCTGACCCCCGCCTGCTATTCCCCACCCCCCTTCCAGGAAACTATAGATTAAGCAAGATCGTGCATAAAAACTGCCCTATAAGGTAAAAACGGAGACTCCTGGCCCACAGGTAACAGCCAGCACATTCCACAGCCCTGAGAATAGCACTTACCAATAAGAAACTTCCAGGGCTGCATCTTATACATCCAATCGGTTTAAAATTATGTTGGCGTGTGCGGGCCCCTTGAACCAACAAAAATGTATCTTTGGTATCCCCTCCTTTGTCTAAAACCTATAAAAGGCTCCACTCTCCCTTACTCTGGGCTCTCAGCATGCATCCGTTGAGTTGGTGAGGTCTGAGAGCCCGAGCTTAAGCCCGAATAAACCATAAACCTTTGCTTTTGCATTTTGGTGTGTTGGATCCTTGGTGGTCTTTTGGGGGTCCAGTGGATGAGGTACAACAAGTCCAAGAGACTCCCCAAATAGCACAGAATATGATTTCATAGCAACTGCTACACATCACACAAAAAGATGCCAATCTTATCAGTATTAACTTATATTTAAAAAATTCGGAAGTTTTGTTTTTATTAGACATATAGATAAAATTCCACTTAACTACCTTACCATGCTCTGAAATGTTCCAACCAGCAGGGCCAAACCTTGAACCATCACAATCACTGTTGAATTTATGCCACTGTATTTTGGCTACTGAGATTAATTTTGTTTCCAAAATTTAAAAATATCAGGTTGATTTATGTATTACTTTTCAACTTGGTACAATGTGATGGCTAATCCTGGGTGTCAACTTGACTGGATCTGGGATTAACTGAAATGAAAGAGATCTTCCTGATTGGATCATCTGAAGCTGGAAGACACACCCTAATTGTGGGTGTTACCTTCTGATGGCAGCCCTTATAAAAGGCCAAGGCAGAGGGGAATGCCAGGCTTCTTGCTGCTTGCCTTCTCTCTCACTGGTGAGTTCGTCTTGCTGCTGTAGACTGAAGACTAGCTGATCTTTTGGAATTTGTCAGACCTTCAGTGCAAGATTGTGACTACTGAGATATCCAGCCTTGTGGACTGAGCAACTATGGATTCTCAGGCTCTCCAGTGTGGTGCAGCCATTTTTGGACTACTCGGACTCTATCCTGTGAGCTAAGCTGATAAATCTCTATACATATATATTCATTCTACTGGTTCTGTTTCTTTGGAGAACCCTGGCTAATACAGATTATGGTACCAGAAGTGGGGTTCTAGAGAAACAGAATTGAAAGGATGAATTTCTTTAATGGGCTTGTTGGTACTTGGAGCAGGCTCTCCAACTCATAGTCTTCAGATAGCATGGAGAGCACTGAAAATCCCTGGTGTAGGCTATTTGAAACAATTATGTAGATAGACCCATTTGAATCTCCCAACTCACCTCTTGTGAAGAGCAAGAAATTTAGTGACTCTAGACATAAAACATTTGACAATTTGTGGAAAAATAAGAAAAATAATGATACTGGCTGGTTACTTCTAGCATCTCTGGATAAAGTGATGAAGATAAACAATGAGCTTAATGATAAAATTGGCAAGCTCCATATTCGAATCAACAGTTTAAATGTTTCCAAGTGTGCCTTGGAAGAGAATCTTTTCTCCTAAAAGTTTCCAACTGTGCCTTGGAAGAGAATCTTCTCTCCAGCAGCAGGAGAACTAAAGCTGTAGAAAATCAAGTTGGAGCCCTTATTATATGTTTGGCTGACCTACAATGCAAATTTAATTCCCAGCCTCGACGGGTGTCAGCAGTAAAGATGAAAGCATTGGTAGGAAAAGATTGGAATCCTGACACTGGAGATGTGTGGGAGAACCCCGAGGAGGGTGAGGACTTTGAATCCTCAGATGCAGAGGAATTTGATTCACCTGATGAATTAGTCACCCCAACCTCAGCAGACCCACCCTCCCCACCCTTGCCTGAGGCATCTAATCCCATTGAGGAAGCTAATCCCATTCAGGAAGACTAAGCTGATATCCCTCAGCACCCAGTTATTGTTGCTTCTAGAACTATAACAAGACTCAAAGCCAAGCAGACCCCTAGATGAGAGATAGAAAGTGTGGTCTGTGAAGAGGTGCACTACACCACTAAAGAATTTAGTGAGTTTGCTAATTCTTTGAAGCAGAAGTCTAATGAATATGTCTGGGAATGTATTTTACAGGTATGGGATAATTGTGGAAGGAACATAAAATTGGATCAGGCTGAGTTTATTGACATGGCCCCTGACTGGAGATTCTAGGCTTAATATGGAAGGTTGTGCCGTTAAAAAGGGTGTTAAAAGTTTATTTTATTGGTTGGCTGAGGTATTTATCAGAAAAGGGCCTACTGACAGAGAGCTGGAAATACCTGATATCCCTTGGCTTAGCGTTGATGAAGGGATTGTAAGGCTCAGGCAAATTGGTATGCTCGAGTGGATTTGCAGTGGAACACCAAGTCCTCCACAATGGGAGGGCCCAGAGGACATGCCTTTTACTGATTTTCTAAGATGGAAAGTACTGAGAGAGACACCAGAACATTTGAAGAGCTTTGTTTTTGCTCTTTTCCTTATGCCAAGTCTTCCAGTTGGAGATGTTGCTGCTCAATTGCATAAATTAAATGTAAATATAATAGGTATAAGAGGACCTTGGAGTAGGTGTCAGGTGGCAGTATTGAGTTACCAAAGACAGGGTGAGTGTACTTATTGTAATGGGTGGCAAAGGCAAAACAATACCTACAATGGCATGACTTGAATGGACCTGTGAAACTGGGTAATCAATCATGGTGTTTCCAGGGACCACATACATAAGAAGCCTACTAAGT
>NW_008354274.1:5905300-5915878 GCF_000622305.1 Nannospalax galili
ATCACAGCACCAAAGAATTATGCTGTTCGCCTCTCACCCATCCTTCCCCAGAGGGACTTGCGGCTTTTTACTAGAGTAACTGTACATTGGGGGAAAGGAAATAATCAGACTTTCCGCAGCCTACTGGAGACTAGTTCTGAGTTGACACTGATTCCGGGAGACCCTAAAAAGCATTGTGGCCCTCCAGTTAAAGTAGGGGAGTATGGAGATCAGGTGATAAATGGGGCTTTAGCTGAAGTCCGACTGACAGTGGGTCCAGTGGGTCCCCAAACTCATTCTGTAGTTATTTCCTCAGTACCAGAATGTATAATTAGGATAGATAAACGTAGAAATTGGCAGAATCCTCACATTGGTTCCCTGATCTGTGGAGTGAGGGCTATTATGGTTGGAACGGCCAAATGGAAACTACTGGAATTGCCTATGCCAGGGAAAATAGTGAACCAAAAACAGTGTCGCATCCCTGGAGGGATTGCAGAAATTAGTGCTACCATCAAGGATTTGAAAGATGTAGGGGTGGTGATTCCCACCACATCTCCCTTTAACTCTCCTATATGGCCTATGCAGAAGACAGACGGGTCATGGAGAATGACCATTGACTATCGAAAACTTAATCAAGTAGTTACTCCAATTGCAGCTGCTGTACCAGATGTGGTTTCTTTACTCGAGCAGATTAATACGTTTCCTGGTACCTGGTATGCAGCTATCGATTTGGCAAATGCTTTCTTCTCAATACCATCAGAAGGACCATCAGAAGGACCATCAGAAGAAATTTGCTTTCAGCTGGCAAGGCCAAAAGTATACCTTTACTGTCCTGCCTCAAGGGCATATTAACTCTCCAGCATTGTACCGTAACTTGGTTTGATGGGATCTTGATTGCCTGACTCTCCCACAAAATATCACACTGGTCCACTATATTGATGATGTTATGCTGATTGGATCCAGTGAGCAGGAGGTAGCAGACAGTCTGAATTTGTTGTTTAAGCATATGCGCATGAGAGGATGGGAAATGAATCCAACCAAAAATCAAGGGCCTTCTACCTCAGTGAAATTTCTAGGAGTTCAGTGGTGTGGAGCATGCAGAGACATTCCTTCTAAGGTAAAGAATAAGTTGTTGCACTTGGCCCCACCCTCCACCAAGAAAGAAACACAATGCTTGGTGGGCCTGTTTGGATTCTGGAGGCAGCACATCCTCATCTGCTTGTGTTACTAGGACCCATATATCAAGTGACTCAGAAGGCCGCTACCTTTGAGTGGGGCCTGGAACAGGAAAGGGCCTTTCAACAGGTCCAGGCTTTTGTACAAGCTGCTCTGCCCCTTGGGCCATTATGATCCAGCAGACCCGATGGTGCTTGAGGTATCTGTGGCAGATAGAGATGCTGTTTGGAGTCTCTCTCAGACCCCCATAGGGGAATCACAGTGGAGGCCATTGGGATTTTGGAGTAAGGCTTTGCCTTCATCTGCGGACAGCTGTTCTCCCTTTGAGAGACAGCTCTTAGCCTGCTATTGGGCCTTAGTGGAAACTGAACACTTGACAACGGGCCCCCAAGTCACCATGCAACCGGAGCTGCCGATCATGAGCTGGGTGTTATCTGACCCCGGAAGCCATAAAGTAGGCCATGAACAGCAACAATCCATTATCAAACGGAAGTTGCATATACCTGATGGTGCTTGAGCAGGTCCAGAGGGCACAAGCAAGTTACTTGAAGAAGTTGCCTAAATACCTATGGCAGGTACTCCTGTTCCAATGCCTCCTGTTCTCAAGCATGTACCTGTGTTGTCATGGCGTGTGCCCTCTGATAGGTTGACTGAGGAAAAGAAGACTAGAGCCTGGTTTACAGATGGTTCTGGATGCTATGCAGGCATCACTCAGAAGTGGAAAGCTGTGGCATTACAGCCAATTCCTGGAAGAACCCTGAAGGACACTGGGGAAGGCAAGTCTTTACAATGGGCAGAACTTCGAGCAGTGCACGTGGTTGGGCATTTTGTTTGCAAGGAGAAATGTCCGGAAGTGTGAATTTATACTGATTAATGGGCTGTAGCCAGTGGTTTGGCTGGATAGTCAGAGACTTGGAAGGAGCATGAATGGAAAATTGATGTGGATAGATCTCTCCAAATGGGCAAAGGATGTGAACATACTTGTGTCTCATGTAAATGCTCATCAAAAAGTGGCTTCAGCAGAAGATGAGTTTAATAATCAAGTAGATCGGATGACCCGCTCTGCAGATTGTCAGCTTCTTTCTTCAGCTATCCCTATCATTGCTCAATGGGCTCATGAACAAAGCTGCCATGGTGGCAGAGATGGAGGTTATGCATGGGCTCGACAGCATAGACTCCCACTCACAAAAGCTGACCTGGCTACAGCTGCTGCTGAGTGCCAGAGCTGCCAACAGCAGAGACCAACACTGAGCCCCTGATATGGCACTTTTCCCTGTGGCGACCAGCCTGCAACCTGGTGGCCGGTTGACTACATTGGACCACTTCCATCTTGGAGAAAACAGCGTTTTGTCCTTACAGGAATAGACATTTATTTTGGTTATGGATTTGCCTTTCCTGCATGTAATGCTTCTGACAAAACTACTATCCAGGGACTTACAGAATGCCTTATCCACCATCATGATATTCTGCATGGCGTCACTTCTGACCAGGGAATTCACTTCACAGCTAAAGAAGTGCAACAGTGGGCCCATGGTCATGGAATCCAGTGGTCTTAACATGTTCCCCACCATCATGAAACAGCTGTCTTGATAGAATGATACAATGGTCTCTTAAAGACACAGTTACAGTGCCAATTAGGTGGTAATAGCCTGGAGAACTGGGCCAGGGTCCTCCAGAAGGCAGTGTATGCTTTGAATCAGCATCCAGTATATGGTATTTTATCCTATAGCCAGGATCCACAGGTCCAGGAATCAAGGGGTGGAAGTGGGAATGATTCCACTCACTATCACCCCTGGTGACCCACTATGGAAATTTTTGCTTCCTGTACCCTCGACTTTACATTGTACTGGCTTGGATATTTTGGTTCCAGAGGAGGGAGTGCTTCTGCCAGGAGAGACAACAAGCATTCCATTGAACTGGAAGCTAAGACTTCCCCCTGGACACTTTGGGCTTCTGATGCCCTTAAGTCAGCAGGCAAGGAAAGGAATAACAGTATTAGGAGGGGTGATTGACCCAGACAACCGGGGGGGAAATTGGACTTGTTCTCCACAATGGAGGTAATGAAGATTATATCTGGAAGGGAAGAGATTCCTTAGGGCGACTTTTGGTGTTACCATGTCCTGTGATTAAGGTCAATGGGAAACTGCAACAACCCAATCCAGACAGGACAACAAATGGCCCAGACCCTTCAGGGATGAAAGTATGGGTCACTCCTTCACGGAAAGGGCCAAGACCTGCAGAGGTGCTTGCTGATGGTGGAGAAAATACAGAATGGGTAGTAGAGGACGGTAGTTACAAATACCAACTTAGGCCCCATTACCAGTTGCAGAAATGTGGATTATAATTGACAGGAATATTTTTGTCCTATTTGGTTAAGAATAGGCTTGTGCATGTATATACATATGT
Source organism: Nannospalax galili (assembly GCF_000622305.1). Taxonomy (NCBI): domain Eukaryota; kingdom Metazoa; phylum Chordata; class Mammalia; order Rodentia; family Spalacidae; genus Nannospalax; species Nannospalax galili. The sequence continues at coordinate 5,908,862 of NW_008354274.1, forward strand.
TAAGCAGATGCTTGAGTTATTCTTTTTTTGAATGTGTAATTGAGATGTGTTAAGCGGTTAAGTGTTGTGAACCTATATGATTATATTGGGTTATGAGACACTAAAGGACTAAGCATTCCTTGAAGACCTTATCACCTACTCTAAGATATATAATGCATTGGTCATTGTATGATGGGATAGTCATATCATGTTAGGTGAAATTATGACCTCAACATTGTTTTCATTTGAAAATTAAGCATGACATAGAGAGATGCTATTGGGTGTCAAGTTGACAATGGGTGGACTTGTGATGGCTAATCCTGGGTGTCAACTTGACTGGATCTGGGATTAACTGAAATGAAAGAGATCTTCTTGATTGGATCATCTAAAGCCAGAAGACACACCCTAAATGTGGATGCTACCTTTTGATGGCAGCCCTTATAAAAGGCCAAGGCAGAAGAGAATGCCAGGCTTCTTGCTGCTTGCCTTCTCTCTCGCTAGTGAGTTCATCTTGCTGCTGTAGACTGAAGACTAGCTGATCTTTTGGAATTTGTCAGACCTTCAGTGCCATATTGGGACTACTGAGACATCCAGCCTTGTGGACTGAGCAACTAAAGATTCTCAGCATCTCCAGTGTGGTGCAGCCATTATTGGACTACTCTGACTCTATCCTGTGAGCTAAGCTGATAAATCTGTATACATATATATTCGTTCTACCAATTCTGTTTCATTGGAGAACCCTGACTAATACATACAATAATTCAGTGTGCCATAAAACCCAATTATTAGTGGATATTTTCACTTTATACAAATTTTTTCATTATTCTGGTTTCATTAAGTATAGTATGGATGAACAGGTCATCTGATATGTCTTCACATTGCTCATAATAAAGTTAAGTTGAAATGGTCTTAATTATGCTACGAAAAGACACAGATTAGGTAACTGAGTTAAAAACCAAGATCCAACTGTTTCTTCTCTACAGAAAAAACAGCCTCACTGTCAAAGGGAAATCAAGGCTTAAAGTGAAAGGAAGGCAATATATTAACCCAATGAAAAATGAAAAATCTCTTCTAACACCTAATACAGTGTCCATGAATCCAAAATTAATCAAAGTAGATCAAGAATTTCCAGTACATATTAAAAGAGGAAACTCCAATAAGATGATGATAACTTTAAGTATATGTGTACCAAATATGAGGACATCCAATCCCATAAAACAAATGCTATTGTACTTTGAGAAACAAGTAGTCTTGCTACAATATTATTTTTTCTCCTTCCTCCCTCTCTCCCAGTATTACCATCACTTCCTGCTCCCCAGTTAATGTCTCCTCCCATTTTCCCCATTTATTCCTTAATAGAGAGCAACTATACATCATTCTGAGAAAAAATAGAGAAATTTAATCTTTTAATTCTTTCATTTTTTGAGAATTTCATAGAGAATACTGTATTTACATCATTTCTACCCCTCCATCCTCACAATCAACCCTTCTCATATCCCCTGCCCCATTCCCTCCCAATTTGTGATCTCTTCTTTGATTATTATTGACACACACACACACACACACACACACATTATATTGAGTTAACCTATTGGCCCTCATGTGTAGAGGGCTGAGCACTTGTAATTGGATAATCTCTCAGGGGCACTAGTCCCTGGAGAAAACTGATTCTCCCTAAGCCATCACTGATAGCCTGCAGCTCTTAATCTAGAGTCAGAACCCTGTGAAAATTTCCCCATCCACATTGGCACATCAGTTGGTGTTGCCATTATGTCAGTCTTGTTAGGCTACCATACTGTTGAGACTTCATGAGTGCATCTTCCCTGTTATGTCTAGAATAGTCTATCTTGCAGCAGGTGTCTTAGTACTCTGCTCTTTCAAATTTTCAGCCCCCTCTCTCACAATGTTCCCTAAGCCATAGTAGACATAGGGGTTTAATTATGGATGCATCCTTTGGGGCTAAGCACCCTAAAGTCACTCATTTTCCACATTTTGACCATTTGTGGAACTTTGTAATGGTCTCCAACTACTGTGAAGAGAAGTTTCTTTGATGAGTGGTGAGAGCTACAGTTATCTGTGAATCTAAGGATAAGTACTCTAAGGCAGTAGTAGATTCTCCCACTGAGTGAACCTTACATCTTACACAGCTGTTATCCCCAAGATAAAAGTGTCACTAAAGAGCTGGAGAGATGACTCAGTGGTTAAGAGCACTGGCTGTTCTTGCAGAAGACCCAGTTTTGAATTCCAGCACCCACACAGCAGCTAACACAGGTCTTCAATTCCAGTTCCAGGGGATTCAATGCCCTCTTCTGTCCTTCGTGGGCATTGCACAACGTGGGTACATTTACACACATGCATGGAAAACACTCATACACATAAAATAATAAATTAATTTAAAAAGTGTCACTATTGTACCAATAGAGATATTTTGCTAGGCTGGTCATTATTGTGGTTTGCAGTCTTTGCAGCTAGGTAGAATTGTCGATTGCTTTTCTCCCTTTGCAGTGTGCATAGCATCTTCCCATACTATGAAAGCTAGTTCTCAGGGAGGAGGCTTCCAGGTCAGTTTGAGCTTGTGTCTGAAGTATGTGATGTCTTCAGCAATAGAGGCTTATCTTCAAGTTCTGAGAGGCAACCAAAGACTCTGGCAATAGCCTATATTGTTTTGGGAGCCTCCTGTACTATCACAACCAACAACTCAAAAGCAGGCTTTCCTTACCTGACATTGGGATTTTTGTTAGATAATTTTCAACTATACATATTCACTCATTCACATATATATATATATAAAAAAAATATAGTGTGTGTGTGTGTATTTTTAAGTAAGCTTATAAAATAATACATTTCCCTGACCTTTTAAGTAAGCTTATAAAATATTTTTTCAGACCTCAGTATTATTTATTTCTCCTTCCTCCCTCTCTCCCAGTATTACCATCTCTTCCTGCTCCCCAGTTAATGTCCCCTCCCATTTTCCCCATTTCTTCCTTAATAGAGAACCCATGACCTACTATTCTCTTCTCTCAAGCTCCCCTTCCCCGCAGTTATAAACGTCTCTCTTAGAATTGAGTTTAATATGTCCCAGTGACTTTGTTGTGTTATGTTTTTATTTTCACTTAATTCCAGGAATTATTTCTTTCTTGATTCTTCTTTGACCCATTCATCATTCATTAGTGTATTGTTTACTCTCTATGACTTCATATGTTTACTAGAGATTCCTTTGCTGTTGATTTTAAGCTTTATTTAAATGTGGTCTGATAGGAGTTATTTCAATTTTTCCATAGTTTTTGGAGATTTATTTTGTGTCCCAATATGTGGTCTATTGAGAAACTTCCATGGGCTGATGAGTAGAATGTGGATTCTTTGCATTTGGTGGAATATTCAGTAGATGTCTATTTGGGCCATTTGATGTGTGATGTAACTTAATACCAATATTTCTGGGTTTTTGTCCAGATGCTCTATCTATTGGAGAAAGTAGGGTGTCAAGATCATCTCCTATTACTGAATTGGGGTCAATATGTGTCTTAAAGCCCAGTAGATCACTTTTCAGTTGCAGTATACATCCAATGGACTTAACAGACATCAATAGAATACTCAGTGCAATGGTTATGGAACACACATATAGTTCTAAACAGCTCCTGCACATTGTCTAAAATGCATAGCATTTTGGGATATAAAACTAGTCTTCATAGTTACAAAATTGAAAGAATTTGTTGTGCTTTTTCAGATACAGTGGCATAAAATAGAAATTAATAGCATAAGAAACTTTATAAACTACCTAAGTAAGTGTATCAATAAAAAATACACTACTACAGAAATCAGGAAGGAAAGTAATATACTCAAGTCAAAAGCCACATGAGTATCTCAATCTGTGGACCAATAAACTGCAAGAAAGTTTCATATCCATTCATGACAAACCCCTAAAAAAGTCACAGAAGAATCATATTTGAACATGAAGTGTGTGAAATATAACAAAGCTATAATGAATAATATAATAAATTTAGAAAACTAAAATCATTTTTTCTAAATTTAGAAATAAAATAAGATTGTCCATTCCCTCACTCACACATAACTGGTGTTTGGTTTCTTCATTCCTTACTCAGATTTAAGCCTTACAAAGGGAATCTCTGGTCCAAACACTTGGGCCTGGTAAGGGTGGCTGATCATTAGGCTGCATGCTTAGGAAGCTAGAAACAGGAGAGCAAGGAAGGCCTGCCATGAAAGTGAGCCAACAGTGAGCCTCTGGATGTTCAAGTTGGGCCACGTGACCTGGGGGCTTGGTGAAGGCCCCAGCCTGCCATCTGGCCAGGGGGCATAACCACCAGTGTTTTCTGTGCTCTGCTGCCCACAAGCTGTCACTTTTCTAAATAGAAAAAGGCATTATTTTTATTTACTTTTTGTAAAAAAAAGTATCCCGTGTTCTGTTGGTGTTCAGGGTGGTCCTGTTTCTGCAGTGTGCACAATAATAGATTCATACTGCTGACCTGTCCTCTGCGGCTTGGGTGGGCTGTACACTGAGGATCAGCTTACATAGCACATTGCTTGTAACAGTGCTAATAAAAAGTCTCCTTCTAAAAAAAAGAATTCTAAAATCTTGTTGGGAGCCAAAAGGCCAGAAGAAAAACATCTTTATGGCAGCTTCATGGTTTCCTGCACATGTTTATGGCCTTGAGAAAAAACAGCTTTAAGGTTTCCTGCACATCTTTATGGCCTTGAGAAAAAACAGCCTTATGGTTTTCTGTAAGTTTCTATAAGTTAGCACTTAGTTAAAGAATGTAGAAAAACAACTTGTGACCCAGGTCAAGTCAGCCTTGAGAAATGTTTACTACCGATGCTAGTCCTGGGAAAATGTTAACCACATGCCCTCTCAGACAAACCCCTCTGCCCCTCTTTGACAATTAGCCCTTAGTGGAAAATCCCACCAGAGCCCCTCTTCCTTTTACTCTATTCCCGCCTTCCACTCCCCCCACCCTGAGCCCACTATAAATATATGCTGTGTGTATTCAATAAACGGAGCTTGATCAGAACACTGTCTTGCTCCCTTTCTTCGTGTTCCTTGTTTGTCATTCTTTCTAGGACCTCTCCCGACCCCCCCCCCAACATTGAAGCCCCGCAGGCTGGGGCAAATCTTAATGTAATGTTTAATTTCTTTTTTTATGACACTTATTAAATGTTATCAAATCTAACAAAAACATCTATTTACATACTAGTCAGTATCCTTAACTAAAAATATAATTCAATAAAACCATATGCATATAAACCAGCACCCTTAACTAAAAATACAGTTCAGTTTGTGATTGCACTTTATGTAGATAAACTACTCATAACATTTTAGACTAAAGATTTCCTTTTAAATATACAATATTTGTATTAATATCTTGAAACTTTCACACATGCACACAGTGTATTTTGAGTGTACTTACTACCCCTTTCTCCCTTTAATTCCTCCCAGATCTACCTGCACTTCCAACTCCCTCCCAACTTCAGCTCTTCTTTAATAACCCATCTAATCCAATACTTCCATGGGTATAGAACTGCCCATTGGATTTTGGTTGACCTGCCAGGAGTCACTCCCTTAAAAAGAATGGACTCTGCCTTCCTCAGAAGCTATCATCTGTTAATATCTACTCATCCCTCCATGCTGGAATGTTGATTGGCTTGATCTTGTGCAGGTCTTGTTCAGACAGCCACAACCAATGTCAGCTTATGAGTGCATTAGTCCTCTCACGTCCAGAAGACATGGTTTTTCTCTAGTTCTCCACCATCTCTGGCTCTTATAATTTTTCTGCCCCCCTCTTCAATGATAGTCCCTGAGCTTTGAGGAGGTGATGTGATAAACATGTTCCATTTGTGGCTGAGCACTGCACAGACACATATTCTCTGTGCTTTGATCAATTGCAAATTTTTTGTGTTAACCACAGTCTACTACACAAATAATCTACCCTGAGGAGGCCTGAAACCTGGACGTACCTGTGGATATAGAGTTATGAATTTAGAGGGTGGTTTGATACTTATATCCATTTAGCAAACTACTTGTGCTAGGTTCACCACTTGAGACTTTGAGTTTGCAGTCATGGGTTCTCAGCCAGATTTACAATACCAGGCATACATTTTCTCCTGTGGAGCAGGCCTTACATCCAACTGGAAAGCAGCTGGTTACACACAAAACATTCTTGCCACAACTGCACCCACAGGCATACACAAGCATTCCCACAACCTGGGAAACCTAAAGCAGGTGGAAGTAAAAGGGAAGGGATGACAACTAACCAGTAAAAGACAGAGAGAGAAGAAAGAGGCAGACAGGGAGACAGAGGAAGAGAAAAGGTGGGGTGGTGGGGATTGCGGTGTGCAGTGCCAGCCCAGTCCCCTGGGGAGGAGGGTGGGGGGGCAAGGCAGTGGCTTCTTGCCAACAGGCCCCACCCAGGTGGATGAGTTGGGGTCTAGTAAGAGATGCTGGCCATCCCCTAGGAGGCACCCTGAGGAGTGAGAGTGTAGGCCCATCTCACCCACCACCTGGGAAGCCTAAAGCAGGTGGACGTAAAAAGCCCTTGCTCCACCCCACCGGCCAAGGAGGCCAGTGGACTTTGCTGCACTGAGCGGCACTGGGGGTACGGAGTGGGGGGATGGGCGGTGGGGTCGCCAGTGCGGGGAGACTCCTGTGGCGGTGGGGCCCGGCAGAGGCACTGGCCGGTTGTAGGGCAGCAGGGCGTCGGTGCCCCGCCAGGCGTTGGCGGCACTGAGATTAGACACAGGCCAGAAGCTCGGAGAAGTGAGGTGCAGTGCCTAGCTGGCCTCCGGAAAGGCCCCCAAAGGGGTCGGACGGCTGGCCGAATGGCAGGTCCCAGGCGGGTGGGGATGGATGCCCCTTGCTCCTTCCTCCTGGGCACGTCAGGTCTCTGCATGGCCCAGGGACTGAGGGCGGGGTCGCCCTGCTGGCTCCTGAGAAGGGATGAGGGGACACGATGGAGGCTTCCACCCAGCCCTACACAGGTGTCCGTGTGGATTCAGGCCGAGGAAAAGTTGTCCTTGGGAGAGGACATA
>NW_008354274.1:5916055-5919311 GCF_000622305.1 Nannospalax galili
AATAAAATAAAATAAAATAAAAAGGAGACTGCTGAGCCAGGGCCAGAGGAGCAAGCCAGTTAGCAGTCTGCTTCCATGGCCAGTGCTGCAGGTCCTCCTTGCAGAATCCTTCCGTGGGTTCCTACCTTGGGCTCCCCGACCATGGGTTGTTCAGGACATGGAAGCCAACGTAACTCTTTCCTCCTCAAGTTGGTGTGGGTGAGAGTAATTTGACACAGCAAGAGAGAAAGAAACTGGAACAGGGCAGCCAACCCTCCGCCCGTCTCCCAGCCCTGGGGGACACTCCCCGCAAAGGGGACCCCAGACCCTGGTGGTCAACCCTGAGAGAGGACAGTGTTCCATGTGAGGGCCTATCCCTTGAGGAAAGGCAGTGCCAGCCCAGTCCCGTGGGGAGTAAGGTGGGAGGGCAAAGCAGTTGCTTGTTGCCAACAGGCCCCATGCAGGTGGATGAGTTGGGGTCCAGGAAGAGATGCAGGCCTTCCCCTAGGAGGCACCCTGAGGTGTGAGAGTTTAGGCCCATCTTACCCACCAACTGGGAAGCCTAAAGGAGGTGGAAGTAAAAGGGAAGCAATGACAACTCCCCAGGAAAAGACAGAGAGAGGCAGACAAGGAGACAGAGGAAGAGAAACAGTGGGGTGGTGGGGATTGGGGTGTGTGTGCGGGGAGGCAGCCTGGGCCCAGTTGCCCTGGCTGCTGAGGATGCGGAGAGGAGGTAGGTGCCTGTGAACTGAAGGCTGGCGATGAGGTCACAAAGCCCTCGCTCCGCCCCACCGGCCGGCCGTGGAGGCCTGTGGACTTTGCTGCGCTGTGCGGCACTGGGGGTGCGGAGAGGGGGGAGGGGCGGTGGGGTGGCCAGGGCGGGGAGACTCCTGTGTCGGACGGGGCCGGGCAGAGGCACTGGCCGGCCGTAGGGCAGCAGGGCGTGGGTGCCCCGCCAGTCGTTGGCGGCGCTAGGATTTGACACAGGTCAGAAGCTCGGAGAATGGAGGTGCAGTGCCTAGCAGGCCTCCGGTAAGGCTCCCGAAGCGGTCCGATTTGGGAAGCCAAGCAGGCTAGGGCCTGTGGCCCTTGCAATGTGTCCCTCCGGGCCTCGTTCCGCCTCCGCCGCCGCCGCCGCCGCAGCCGCCGCCCTGCAGGCTCTTGGGGCCGCTAGGAGCGGGGCCAGGTGTCTACGGCCATACCACCCTGAACGCGCCCGATCTCGTCTGATCTCGGAAGCTAAGCAGGGTCGGGCCTGGTTAGTACTTGGATGGGAGACCGCCTGGGAATACCGGGTGCTGTAGGCTTTTGCGCCTCGCACCCGATCTCTCCCTTTTGCACCCTGCCTGGTCAGCGCCCCAAGATACAACTGCACTCCCCTCCGTCCCCACACAAGATCCCCTCACCCTCTTCAGCTCGCCTCCTCTGCACTGGGCTCGGCCGCTCCCCCCACCCTCACTTCTCCTCCTGCCCAACTCACACACACTTAAGAGCTCAGGACACCGCTGTCCTCTTCGCCCACAGACTGCTGGGTGCCCTGCAGCCTAGGGTCTGTGCGGGTAGGGGAGGCCCGCCGCCCCCTGAAGCCCTTATGTCAGGGACCCAGGGGCCGTGGGTAACTGCGGGCCGGGCGGCTCATGGGGCGGATCGTCCAAAATGCCCAGGCAGTGCCTGCCTCCGTGCTTCCTTGGGTGAGGTGTGAGGTCTGGGAGCGGGAAGGGGGCGCAGGGTCTTCTTGACAGCGCCTGGCTGACTCCCACTCCGGCCCGGCAGGCCCGGGCCCCTCTCCTCTTCTGAGGTCAGACCAGCACCATTCTCCCAGACCCATCCAAAGCCCGCTACTGTTTCCCTCTCTAGCTGCACCCTGACCCCAGCCCGTCCTCATCTCAGCGACCGGGGGACGGGCGGGACTCATTCCTGTCCGCCTGTGCCCTGGGGACCGGCAGGGGCCCAGCAGCAGACCTATCACATGGGACCAGCTGTTCAGCACCCACCGGGAGCTGTCCATCCCAACCCCGCGGGCTCTCGCGGCCTGGGGATTGGGGAGGGGGTGGGGGCTGGATATCCGGTAGGGAGCAGGAGGATTTGTTCCTGAGCCCAAAGGGTGGCGGACCCTGCCAACATGACACCTGGGCTGGAGCCTGGCACTTGCCGCCCCACACCCACCCACCTCCAGGACAGATCCCTCAGCGACCCCAGGCCACAACTGCTGCCCTAGAGGAAAGGGAGTGTTGAGTTTCTCCTGGCTCCCCTAGAAAGGAATGTCCAGGGGCAGGGAGCAGTGTGAAGGCACAGAGGACACACTGGCGGCTGGCCTAGTGCAGGTGGCAGGCAGGTGGGGATGCATGCCCCTTGCTCCTTCCTCCTGGGCAGCTCAGGGGTCTGCATGGGCCAGGGACTGTGGGCTGGTCGGCCTGCTGGCTCCCTAGATGGGATGAGGGGACAGGAAGGAGGCTTCCACCCAGCCCTACACAGGTGTCCTGGGAGAGTCAGGCTGAGGAAAAAGTTGTCCACTGTAGAGGAGGAGGAGGAGGAGGCGGAGGAGGAGGAAGAGGAGGAGGAGGTCTCTCTGGATGGTGATTGTTGCGTGGGCACGAGGAGAGTGGGGCCTGTTCTGGATCACATCAGTGTCAGCTTGACACTCCTGAGTTCCTGGAGCCTCAGTTGGGTAACAGCTTCCATCGGACTGGCCTTTGGCAACGTCTTTCGGGCATCTTCTTGACTGAGTGATGTGGGAGGGTACAGCTCCTGTGGGTAGTGCCAACCCCCGGGAAAGTCCGCCTACGCGGTCTAAGAAAATGGATTGATGTCGACCGCAAAGCAGACACCCTACAGCGAAGTTCATGGGAACTGGCTCGTTCCTGCCTATGTTGAATAAGCTTCTTCCTACCAGAGCATTTCAGTTTCCTTGGCAGCCAGACAATCATGGACTCTAACAGAAACTGCCCTTAAAAGAAAACTGGAAGTATCTTTTTAATTAATAGTCTTTACTCTTGCTCATGAATTCTTACCGAGCACGTTTTGAAATGCAGAAATGGATTTTCTGTTCTAATTATCCAGATACACCTTTGTAAAATGGAGATTTCAGCAATTCAGTGATAAGGCTGTACGTTTCTGGAAGAAAACATTGGTCGTCGCAAATCTTTCTGTTTTCTGGCTTTGGGAAAATAGAGAATAAGAGTTAGAATGCTGAAAGGCTGAAAAGGAAAGGCAAAAAAAAAAAGAGAATAATGAACAACAAATAAAATAAAATAATAACATAAATAAAATAAAATAA
>NW_008354274.1:5919432-5925935 GCF_000622305.1 Nannospalax galili
AATTAAATTAAAAAAAAAAAAAAGGAGTAGGCTGAGCCAGGGCCAGAGGAGCAAGCCAGTCAGGAGCCTCCCTCCATGGCCAGTGCTCCAGGTCCTCCCTGCAGGATCCTGCCCTGAGTTCCTACCTTGGGCTCCCCTACCATGGGTTGTTCAGGACACGGAAGCCAACAAAACTCTCTCCTCCCCAAGTTGGTATGGTCAGAGTACTTTGCCAGAGCAATAGAGAAAGAGACTGGAACAGGGCAGCCAAACCTCGGCCTGTGGCCCAGCCCTGGGGGCCACTCCCCGCAAAGGGGACCCCAGACCCTGGTGGGCCGCCCAGAGAGAGGACAGTGTTCCATGTGAGGGCCTATCCCTTGTGGAAAGGCAGTGCCAGCCCAGTCCCGTGGGGAGTAAGGTGGGAGGGCAAAGCAGTGGCTTGTTGCCAACAGGCCCCACGCAGGTGGATGAGTTGGGGTCCAGGAAGAGATGCAGGCCTTCCCCTAGGAGGCACCCTGAGGTGTGAGAGTTTAGGCCCATCTTACCCACCAACTGGGAAGCCTAAAGGAGGTGGAAGTAAAAGGGAAGCAATGACAACTCCCCAGGAAAAGACAGAGAGAGGAAAGAGGCAGACAAGGAGACAGAGGAAGAGAAACAGTGGGGTGGTGGGGATTGGGGTGTGTGTGCGGGGAGGCAGCCTGGGCCCAGTTGCCCTGGCTGCTGAGGATGCGGAGAGGAGGTAGGTGCCTGTGAACTGAAGGCTGGCGATGAGGTCACAAAGCCCTCTCTCCGCCCCACCGGCCGGCCGAGGAGGCCTGTGGACTTGGCTGCGCTGGGCGGCGCTGGGGTTTAGGAGTTGCGGGAAGGGCGGTGGGGTCGTCATTGCCGAGACACTCGTGTGGCGGTGTGGGCAGGGCAGAGACACTGGCCGAAGGTAGGGCAGCAGCGCTTCGTTGCCCCGCCAGGCGCTGGCGGCGCTGGGATTAGACACAGGACAGAAGCTCCGAGAAGTGCGGTGAGGTAGCTAGCAGGCCTCCGCAAAGGCTCCCGATGCGGTCCGATTTGGGAAGCCAAGCAGTCTAGGGCCTGTGGCCCTTGCACTGTGTCCCTCTGGCACCCGCTGCGCCACCCCGCTGCAGGCTCTTGGGTCCGCTAGGAGCGGGGCCAGGCGTCTACGGCCATACCACCCTGAACGCGCCAGATCTCGTCTGATCTTGGAAGCTAAGCAGGGTCGGGCCTGGTTAGTACTTGGATGGGAGACCGCCTGGGAATACCGGGTGTTGTAGGCTTTTGCGCCTCGCACCCGATCTCTCCCTTTTGCACCCTGCCTGGTCAGCGCCCCAAGATACAACTGCACTCCCCTCCGTCCCCAACAAGATCCCCTCACCCTGGTTAGATCGGCTTCTCTGCACCGGCTCCGGCGCTCCCCCGACACTCACTTCTTCTCCCGCCCAACTCACACACACTTTAGAGCTCAGGGACCCGTTGTCCTCTACGCCCACAGACTGCTCGGTGCCCTGCAGCCTAGGGTCTGTGCGGGTAGGGGAGGCCCGCCGCCCCCTGAAGCCCTTATGTCAGGGACCCAGGGGCCGTGGGTAACTGCGGGCCGGGCGGCTCATGGGGCGGATCGTCCAAAATGCCCAGGCAGTGCCTGCCTCCGTGCTTCCTTGGGTGAGGTGTGAGGTCTGGGAGCGGGAAGGGGGCGCAGGGTCTTCTTGACAGCGCCTGGCTGACTCCCACTCCGGCCCGGCAGGGCCCCTCTCCTCTTCTGAGGTCAGACCAGCACCATCCTCCCAGACCCATCCAAAGCCCGCTACTGTTTCCCTCTCTAGCTGCACCCTGACCCCAGCCCGTCCTCATCTCAGCGACCGGGGGACGGGCGGGACTCATTCCTGTCCGCCTGTGCCCTGGGGACCGGCAGGGGCCCAGCAGCAGACCTATCACATGGGACCAGCTGTTCAGCACCCACCGGGAGCTGTCCATCCCAACCCCGCGGGCTCTCGCGGCCTGGGGATTAGGGACCTTGCGGGATTCATCCCTGTCCGCCTGTGCCCTGGGGACCGGCAGGGGCCCAGCAGCTGACTATCACATGGGACCAGCTGTTCAGCGCCCACCGGGAGCTGTCCATCCCAACCCCGCGGGCTCTCGCGGCCTGGGGATTCCAGGGGCCCAGGGGCTGTGGGTAACTGCGGGCCGAGCGGCTCATGGGGCGGATCGTCCAAAATGCCCAGGCAGTGCCTGCCTCCGTGCTTCCTTGGGTGAGGTGTGAGGTCTGGAGGCGGGAAGTGGGCGCAGGGTCTTCTTGACAGCGCCTGGCTGACTCCCACTCCGGCCCGGCAGGGCCCCTCTCCTCTTCTGAGGTCAGACCAGCACCATCCTCCCAGACCCATCCAGAAGCCCGCTCCTGTTTCCCTCTCTAGCTGCACCCTGACCCCAGCCCGTCCTCATCTCAGCGACCAGGGACCTTGCGGGATTCATCCCTGTCCGCCTGTGCCCTGGGGACCGGCAGGGGCCCAGCAGCAGACCTATCACATGGGACCAGCTGTTCAGCACCCACCGGGAGCTGTCCATCCCAACCCCGCGGGCTCTCGCGGCCTGGGGATTGGGGAGGGGGTGGGGGCTGGATATCCGGTAGGGAGCAGGAGGATTTGTTCCTGAGCCCAAAGGGTGGCGGACCCTGCCAACCTGACACCTGGGCTGGAGCCTGGCACTTGCCGCCCCACACCCAGCCACCCCCAGGACTGATCCCTCAGCGACCCCAGGCCACAACTACTACCCTAGGAGGAAAGGGAGTGTTGAGTTTCTCCTGGCTCCCCTAGAAAGGAATGTCCAGGGGCAGGGATCTGTGGGAATGCACAGGAGGAAGCATTGGCGTCTGGTCCAGTGGCAGGTCCCAGGGATGTGGGGATGGATGCCCCTTACTCCTTCCTCCTGGGCAGTTCAGGTCTCTGCATGGCCCGGGAACTGAGGGTGGGGTCGCCCTGCTGGCTCCTGAGAAGGGATGAGGGGACATGGTGGAGGCGTCCACCCACCCCTATACAGGTGTCCCTGTGGATTCAGACTGAGGAAAATGTTGTCCTGGTGAGAGGAGGAGGAGGAGGAGGAGGAGGAGGTCTCCTTGGAGGGTGATTGGTGGATGGGATCCAGGAGGGTGGGGCCTGTGCTGGATCTCTTCTGTGTCAGCTTGACACAGCTGGGTTCATGGAGCCTCCATTGGGGAACGGCTTCCATTGGACTGGCCTTTGGCCACGTTTTTAGGGCATCTTCTTGATTGAGTGATGTGGGAGTGTCCAGCTCTTTGAGGGTAGTGCCAACACCCGGGCACCTCGGCCTATGTGGTCTAAGAAAATGGTTTGATGTCAACCGCAAAGGAGATACACTACAGCAAAGTTAATCGGAATGGGCTCGTTCCTGTGTATGTTGAATAAGCTTCTTCCTACCAGAGCATTTCATTTTCTTTGGCCGCCAGACAATCATGGACTCTAACAGAAACTGCCCTTAAAAGGAAACTGGAAGTATCTTTTGTGTTAAAAAACTTTACTCTTCCGCATGTATTCTTACCGAACACGTTTTGAAATGCCAAAAAGACTTTTCTGTTCTGATTATCCAGATATACCTTTGTAAAATGGAGCTTTTAGCAATTCGGTGATAAGGCTTTACATTTCTGGAAGAAAACATTGGTCATCGCAAATCTTTCTGTTTTCTGGCTTCTGGTAAAATAGAAAATAAGTGTTAGAATGTTGAAAGGCTGAAACGGAAAAGCCAGGAAAAAAAAAGGAACAAAAAATAACCCCCTCAATGGCCAGTGCTGCAGGTCCTCCTCACAGAATCCTCCCCTGAGTTCCTGCCTTGGGCTCCCCGACCATGGGTTGTTCAGGACATGGAAGCCAACGTAACCCTTTCCTCCTCAAGTTGGTATGGGTCAGAGTAATTTCGCACAGCAAGAGAGAAAGAAACTGACACAGGCCAGCCAACCCTCCGCCCGTCTCCCAGCCCTGGGGGCCACTACCCGCAAAGGGGACCCCAGACCCTGGTGGGCAACCCAGAGAGAGGACTCCCTCCATGGCCAGTGCTGCAGGTCCTCCCTGCAGCATCCTGCCCTGAGTTCCTACCTTGGGCTCCCCGACCATTGGTTTTTCAGGACACGGAAGCCGATAGAACTCTCTCCTCCCCAAGTTGGTATGGGTCAGAGTAATTTGCCAGAGCAATAGAGAAAGAAACTGGAACAGGGTAGCCAAACCTCGGCTTGTGGCCCAGCCCTGGGGGCCACTCCCCGCAAAGGGGACCCCAGACCCTGGTGGGCAACCCAGAGAGAGGACAGTGTTCCATGTGAGGGCCTATCCCTTGAGGAAAGGCAGTGCCAGCCCAGTCCCGTGGGGAGTAAGGTGGGAGGGCAAAGCAGTGGCTTGTTGCCAACAGGCCCCACGCAGGTGGATGAGTTGGGGTCCAGGAAGAGATGCAGGCCATCCCCTAGGAGGCACCCTGAGGTGTGAGAGTTTAGGCCCATCTCACCCACCAACTGGGAAGCCTAAAGGAGGTGGAAGTAAAAGGGAAGCAATGACAAGTCCCCAGGAAAAGACAGAGAGAGGACAGAGCAGACAAGGAGACAGAGGAAGAGAAACAGTGGGGTGGTGGGGATTGGGGTGTGTGTGGGGGGAGGCAGCCTGGGCCCAGTTGCCCTGGCTGCTGAGGATGCGGAGAGGAGGTAGGTGCCTGTGAACTGAAGGCTGGCGATGAGGTCACAAAGCCCTCGCTCCGCCCCACCGGCCGGCCGAGGAGGCCTGTGGACTTGGCTGCGCTGGGCGGCACTGGGGGTGCGGAGTGGGGGGAGGGGCGGTGGGGTGGCCAGGGCGGAGAGACACCTGTGTCGGTCGGGGCTGGGCAGAGGCATTGGCCGGCGGTAGGGCAGCAGGGCGTGGGTGCCCCGCCAGGCGTTGGCTGCGCTGGGGTTAGACACAGGTCAGAAGCTCGGAGAAGGGAGGTGCAGTGCCTAGCAGGCCTCCGGTAAGGCTCCCGAAGCGGTCCGATTTGGGAAGCCAAGCAGGCTAGGGCCTGTGGCCCTTGCAATGTGTCCCTCTGGTCCTCGCTGCCGCCGCAGCCGCCCTGCAAGCTCTTGGGGCAGCTGGGAGCCAGACCAGGCATCTACGGCCATACCACCCTGAAAGCCCCCGATCTCGAGTCTGATCTCGGAAGCTAAGCAGGGTCGGGCCTGGTTAGTACTTGGATGGGAGACCGCCTGGGAATACCGGGTGCTGTAGGCTTTTGCGCCTCGCACCCGATCTCTCCCTTTTGCACCCTGCCTGGTCAGCGCCCCAAGATACAACTGCACTCCCCTCCGTCCCCACACAAGATCCCCTCACCCTCTTCAGCTCGCCTCCTCTGCACTGGGCTCGGCCGCTCCCCCCACCCTCACTTCTCCTCCTGCCCAACTCACACACACTTAAGAGCTCAGGACACCGCTGTCCTCTTCGCCCACAGACTGCTGGGTGCCCTGCAGCCTAGGGTCTGTGCGGGTAGGGGAGGCCCGCCGCCCCCTGAAGCCCTTATGTCAGGGACCCAGGGGCCGTGGGTAACTGCGGGCCGGGCGGCTCATGGGGCCGATCGTCCAAAATGCCCAGGCAGTGCCTGCCTCCGTGCTTCCTTGGGTGAGGTGTGAGGTCTGAGAGCGGGAAGGGGGCGCAGGGTCTTCTTGACAGCGCCTGGCTGACTCCCACTCCGGCCCGGCAGGCCCGGGCCCCTCTCCTCTTCTGAGGTCAGACCAGCACCGTCCTCCCAGACCCATCCAGAAGCCCGCTCCTGTTTCCTTCTCCAGCTGCACCCTGACCGCAGCCCGTCCTCATCTCAGCGAGCAGGGACCGGGCGGGACTCATCCCTGTTCGCCTGTGCCCTGGGGACCGGCAGGGGCCCAGCAGCAGCCCTATCACAGGGGACCAGCTGTTCAGCGCCCACCGGGAGCTGTCCATCCCAACCCCGCCGGCTCTCACGGCCTGGGGATTGGGGAGGGGGTGGAGGCTGGATATCCGGTAGGGAGAAGGAGGATTTGTTCCCGAGGCCAAAGGGTGGCGGACGGACCCTGCCAACCTGACACCTGGGCTGGAGCCTGGCACTTGCCGCCCCACACACACCCACCTCCAGGACAGATCCCTCAGCGACCCCAGGCCACAACCGCTGCCCTTGGTGGAAAGGGAGTGTTGCCTTTCTCGTGGCTCCCCTAGAAAGGAATGTCCAGGGGCAGGGAGCAGTGGGAATGCGCAGGAGGAAACATTGGCGGCTGGCCCAGCGGCAGGTGCCAGGCATGTGGGGCTGCATGCCCCTTGCTCCTTCCTCCTGGGCAGTTCGGGGGGTCTGCATGGGCCGGAGAGTGAGGGCGGGTGGGCCTGCTGGCTCCTGAGATGGGATGAGGGCACAGGGTGGAGGCTTGCACCCAGCCCTACACAGGTGTCCTTGGGTATTCAGGCTGAGGAAAAAGTTGTCCACTGGAGAGGTGGAGGAGGATGAGAAGGAGGAGGAGGAGGAGGAGGAGG
>NW_008354274.1:5926560-5933811 GCF_000622305.1 Nannospalax galili
GGGTCACTGTGGGTGGTACCACCCCTAGGCAGGTGGGCCTGTGTTGTGTAAGAAAGCAGGTTGAGCATGGGCTAGGGGAGCAAGCCAATAAGCAGTATTCCTCCATGGCCTGTGCTTTACCTCCTGCCCTGAGTTCCTACCTTGGGCTCCCCGACCATTGGTTTTTCAGGACACGGAAGCCGATAGAACTCTCTCCTCCCCAAGTTGGTATGGTCAGAGTAATTTGCCAGAGCAATAGAGAAAGAAACTGGAACAGGGTAGCCAAACCTCGGCTTGTGGCCCAGCCCTGGGGGCCACTCCCCGCAAAGGGGACCCCAGACCCTGGTGGGCCGCCCAGAGGTAGGACAGTGTTCCCTGTGAGGGTCTATCCCTTGTGGAAACGCAGTGCCAGCCCAGTCCCCTGGAGAGGAGGGTGGGGTGGGGTCAAAGGCAGTGGCTTCCTGCTAACAGGCCCCACCCTGATGGATGAGTTGGGGTCCAGGAACAGATGCCCGCCATCCCCTAGGATGCACCCTGAGGTGTGAGAGTTTAGGCCCACAGTCATTGATTGTAGCTTATAGGGTTCAGAGCTAGGTAAGACTGTTAATGACTTGCTTTCTCTCGTGGCCTGCACTACACCTTCCAGTACCGTGACAGCTAGCCATCACTAACTTGATTTCTCCATGTCGTGTAAAATTGTGTGGTATTTTTAAGAATAAGATCTTGCCATCAAGTTTTGGTATGCAATCAAGAGCAATGGTAATAGCTTGTATTGTTTTGGGTGTCTATGGGCCATCTCTGACCAGGATCTACAGGGGATATATCCCACACTTGGGACTGGGTTTTTTGTTTGGCAACTTATGGCTTCCTTAGGAGAATAATCCCTGTGTAGGGTAACTCCAATTAAATACTTTACTATGACTATCTGTGTAAATATATGCATGAAACTTTTTCAAACATCCTTAGTAATAATGATCCTCCACCCCAGCCCCTTCTACATCCTATGTATCCATTCCTCTCCCCATATAATGCTCCCTCCCCAATAGTCCCCCTTCCCCCCTCATATTTCCCACGTATATATCCCTGCTCCCTTAAGAACTTTCTTCTTTACAGCAAAGGCCCCTTTCTACTTTTCTGGCTTCTACAGGTTATCCAAGTTAAACACATAAATCTGAAGTTTCGATAGTAGGATCCACATACGTGTGAGAGCATGTAATATTTGTCATTCTGTGTCTGGCTTACCTTACTTTGTATAATGTTTAACAGCTCCACTCATTAGCTTGTAAATTTCATAGTTTCTCTTTTCTTATATAATTGAATAAAATTTCATTGTGTATATATACCATATTTTCATTATTCCTTCATCAATTGATGGACATCTAGGCTGTTTTCTCCTAGCTATTGTGAATAGAACAGCAACTAACATGGATGAAAATGGGTCTCTATAGTAGCAAACAGAGTCTTTTGTCCAGGAATATTATAGCTAGGTCATACAGTAGATATGTTTCTACAGTTTTCTGAGGCACCACCAAGCTGATTTCCATAGTGGCTATGACAGTTTTCATTCCCATCAACAGTGCACCAGGCTTTCCAGTTCTCTGCATCACTACTAGACTTGTTGTCTTTTTTCTTATCATAGTCAATGTGAGTATGGTAAGATGAAATCTCAAAGTAGTTGTACTTTTCACATTCCATATGAATAGGGATGGTGAACACTTAAAAAATATTTCTAGGCCGGGCGTGGTGGCACACACCTTTAATCCCAGTACTCAGGAGGCAGAGGCACGCAGATCTCTGTGAGTTCAAGGCCAGCCTGGTCTACATAGTGAGTTCCAGGCCAGTTGTGGCTACAGGAAGACCCTGTCTCAAAAAGAGAGAAAAAAAAAATCCAGAATGTTTGCTTCTTCTAGAATTGTGTGTGTATGATCTGGGTTGTTTGTTTTCTTGGTGTTTACTTAAAAATATATTTATTGACCTTTTTTTATATTTCATACAACTGTTCTTAATCAAATTTAGACCTTCTTTCCCATCCATACCCCCCCCACACCCCACCTGACCTCATGTATTCTGCCATACATGTTAAGTCCCACTCATTTGTACTCTGATGGTCATCCACTGGAGTCTAGTCAGTCTATCTAGAAATCTTAAGGAATGTCTACTCTCCCTCACCAAGCAGTAATAAGTCTCCAATACTTTCAGGCTATGGCTGGCCTGCGGCCCATTTGCCTTGCTCCTCTCTGGACCCTTGTCTGATTGTGTTGGCATAGGTCTTGTGCTTGACACTACCATTGCCTCAAGTTCACATGGACAAGCTTCCAGTGGACTATGTTCACGGACCAACATGGCTCTTACAATCTTTTGGCCCCCTCTTCCACAATGGTCCCTGAGCCATGGGTGGTTGACATTTAAATACATAATCCTATCCAAGGAAACACACTCTGCAATCTCTTATTATCTAAAACTTGGCCAGCTGTGGCCTTGTGTGTGCACTGTACTCTGTTGTATAAGGAAGCTTTTCTGGTGAGAGTTAAGGGATACACTAGTATTCTTTCTACCTCCTGTTATGCTATGTTCCATGAGGCTTAGGTGTAGAGGTTCCACTGTAGATGTATCACTTAGGGGTGGGAACCTCTCAGACATATATTCTCTGTGTGTGACCAGATGTGGAACTCTGCAGTAACCTCCAACTGTTGCAAAAAGAAGATTCTTTGCTGAGTGATGTATGGGATACTTGTCTGTAAACAGGGATCAATATTTAGACTATGGTAAGAAATTTAATTTGTCAAGAGATATGACAGCGATAGTGTTTTCTCTAGGATTTATGACCTCTGCAGTCATGTATATTTAGCTATAAGTACAGTGCCACCCATGAAGTCATTCCTATTGAGAGAACTTTCTCTCTCAATGAAATAGCTGTTGATTATCCTCCCAGGTAGGTGTGCCATTATTGAACCAATGGAGGTAGTTTTCTGTTACAATCATTATGGTTATTAGGCTTTAGGGTTTAGTTGGACCATTGATTTTCCCCATTAGCAGCTTACATAGTGCCCTCTAGGCTTCCAGGGCAGTTCCTGCTCCATTGTTACAAGTCCTGTGTCCAAAGTGTGTCCTTTCTTCAGCAATAAGGTATTACCTTCGAGTTCTGGGGAGATAACCAAGGGTTTCGGCAATAGCCTGTGTTATTTCGGGAGTCTCTTGGACTACTCTGACCAACCACTCAAAGGGAGGTCTCTCCTGTCTGGCACTGTGCTCCTTGCCATACAGGCCCCTAGGTAGACATTTACACTAATGTTTAGACACTATGTTTCTCAGGGGGCTCATGAGCCAACACATTGCCCTCTGGCTTTCTACAATCACCTAAGCTCCATTCATCTCTATTCTCTCTCCCCCATCCAATCTCCTTCTTCCCTCACCAGTCCAAGCACCCCCATTATCCCTACTCTCTGCCCCCCCAAATAACACCCACCTCCCACCATCCACATTCTCCTGACATCCATCCTCTTCCACTCCCACGATTACCTGCATGTACCTCCCTCCCCCACCTTCTAAACAAACACTCCCACTTTCCCCACCTCCCCCATGGTAACATCTGTTTCATATTATAAGCCTCTTTAGGGCTCTTTTTTTCCCCTTTATCTCCATGTTTCCTTTTCAGTTTCCTGGTTCCTGCTGTTACATCAGGATATATGCTCACATATAAGGGATTGAAGCTATGATCCACAAATGAGGGAGAACATACATCACTTGCTTTTATGAGTTAGTGTTACTTTACTTAGTATAACACTCTCTAGTTCCATCCATTTACCTGAAAATGATTCATAATTTCATCTTTTCTTACTGCTGAGAACTACTAATGTACTACATTTTCATTACCTATTAGTCAGTTGAGGAACATTTAGGTTGTTTCCATTTCTTAACTATTGTGAAGAGAGCAGCAACAAACATGGATGTACAGGTATCTCTACAATAGGATAAGTCCTTTGTGTATATGCCTGTCGAATGACCCCCAAGCCCACCAGGCTTGGGTCTTCAACAAAAAGGACACTCAGGCATAAGTCTGAATTTATGTGAGGAATTTATTAAAGGGACAGCAGGTACAGAGAGGAGAGCTCTCTTTAGAAGGAAGAATCAGGAAGAATCTACTGAGGGGTCCCACAGGTCCTTTTTATCTGACTCAGAGTTTGGGTCACCTAGGTGACTCTTAACAACAGAAACAAAAGGGTTACTAAGAGACAGAACATAGGCCGAACTGAAACTGACTTTCTAGAAGACATGATTTATCAACCAGGCTACAGCCTGTCAGCTCTGACCGCTTGAAGCAGAGAGCTCAGAAGCTCTTAAAGTGACACTCTCCTAGTTTCAATGCTCATGGCAAGCATGGCTCCCAACTGTGGACAGTGGCAGGGATAGCAGAGTATGGAGGCTCTAGTGGGATCATTTTTAGTTTTTTGAGAGTTCTCCACACTGCTTTCCATAGTGGTTTCATGAGTTTTCAATCCCACCAGCAGTGAATGATCCCCTTTCCCAACACCCTTGCCAACATTTGGTGTCTTCTGTTCTCTTGGTCTTAGGCAGTTTGACTGGGGTAAGATGGAATCTTAAAGTGGTTTTTATCTTCATTTCTCTATTTACTAAGGATACTGAGCACTTTTTGAGGTGTTTCTTAGCCCTTTTTATTTCTTCATTTAAGAGAACTCTGTTGAGAACTACAGCCCATCTGATGTCTGATTTAGAAACTCCTTTCTTATGCCTACGTATTGGAGGATACCATCTGTTTTCACTGGCAAACTGGATTTACAAACAAGTCTACTTGGAGGAATTTCATGTGCCCAGGAAGGGAAGCCTGGCCTGCTTGCAGAGGCCTATCTGGCCATGTGGGCACCTCAACCTCCATCCCCCAAAGTGATGGGGGGAGGACAGAACCTGTCTCAAGGGGCCTTAGCTTCTCTGGTTAGAGAACAGAACCTCCAGGTCTCCAACCTCCTCTCTGGAGTTCCCCTTCACTCTGCTCTACCTTCAGCTGCATCCCAGTCCTCTCTCTTGGTGTCAATACCAAGGTTTCTTGGGACCTCATGGTATGTGACTATGATTGTACATGACTAGGGCTCAGTTTATATATTTTGCCTGTTTCTTGACAGTGAATCTCCAGTCCCAGGTCTGGACTCATGCACATGCTGGGGAAGGCTCTGCCACTGAGCTCCTCCCCCCAATTCATGTTCACTATGCTATGTTGAAATTCTTCACTTTTCTTTTAAATGTGTAGAATCATTTCCCCATCTCCTTTTTATCTTTCCTCTTCCTTCCCTGCCCTTCCCTTTCTTTATTGTCCTATTCTCACTGGGAAGCCCAGGCTATCCCCAGATGTTCGGTTCTCCTATCTCAGCCTGCACAGTGCTGTGATTATAGGTGTATACCACCAAACCTGGATAAATGTAGAATAAGAGTAAGATTGATAATGTCTGTTTATGAAAGAGGAGGAAGCTAGTTCCATGCAGGTGGGGGGTTTACATGGAAAATTGTATTTTATTATGTATTTCCTTGATAATGTTTGCTCAAGTTTAATGTTCAATGATTGGCTTCTGTGTTCTGCTTGCTTGTCTAGCAACATAATCAATATAAAAGGGCCAGAGTGCTTAGGCTCAGTGCTACACTTGGACCCTCTAGGAAACAGTGTAGCCCGGTTATAATAAATCTTTCTTTCTTCCGTTCTTTCTCAAGACTCACCTGTCTGTCTGTCTGTTTGGGGCACGTCTGGATCACAGACTATAACAATCTCTGGTTATTTCTGTAACATTCCTGGAGGTCCCCAGTAAGAACAAGTCACCATACCCTGGACCCTCCAGCCCCCTTGGCCTGTGGAACAGAGATGTGTGCACCCCCAAAGAATTTCCTCTGGGATCTCCTTCCAGGAGACTGGAGAGATCTGCATAGCCCCTGACTGGAGCCTCTCACCAGGTGAAGGGAGATGGAGACCCAGAATAGATGTCCAGCTCAGGTAATGGGCTCCAGATTAGACAGGTGGAAGCCTCGTGGGCTGATCCCCCACAGGAGGCTGCATACAAAGTCTTGAGGTGATTCCAAAATGGCACTGGCCTCCAGTCAGGAATGAAGGGGACCACAACTAAACCTTGATGTAATTCCAAAGTGCTGGCCCCATTTAAGGTAAAATAGGAATCAGGAATCAGGCAGCAAACTGGGCCCCCATTTTAGGCAGAACAGGAATTTAGTGGGAATTACTAGGGAACAACTGTCTTAAACTCTGAATGACTGTGTGTGAACGTGAGAGTGAAAGTAATGGCTCCACAGCTCTGTGAGGCTCCGGAATCTGACTGGGCCTCACCCTGTGGTTCTGCTGAGGTCTTGTAACCTAATCAGGCACTCAGTTTCAGGTGACTGAGCACTGGGATTATACATGTTGCTGTAAGGCAAGACCTCTTAAGCCAGAGAGAGGTGGCAGGCCGGGAAGGCATCTGAATGAGGGAGACTAACGCTCTCCACCCCTTCCTAAGCACACATTACATACAACCCAGGCACATATAAAATTTCAGATGGGTTCTTCCCAGTCCAAGTGTCAGACCCAGACTGTCCTCCAGGTGATGCTGGACAACTTTAAACTAGGCTGTGCAGGAAATTATGGCATTAAGATAAAAACCCTCCAAATTAAAACTTAATGTGAAGTTGAGTGACTTAATATCAGGTCACGCTGGATAAGAATCCCTGCAATGGACCAGCCCAGACCGGGGCAGTTCAGTCCGATGGGAACAGGGCAGACACAAAAGCTTGATGAAAGTCTGAGTGTAATTTTTGTAGTTGCAAGGTTTGAGATATATACAGCAAAGATCACAAAAACCGCAGAAAACACATGCTAAGATTTACAATTCCAGCGATGAAAGTAAAACAATTTTGCCAACACATTTCCTTATCTTATCAACCTGATACTAGACAGTAAATTCCTGCTTTACTGTGGTTTTTTACTGCCAGCCTTTCTCACACACTTAAGATTCTGCTCGGCTTTGTAGTCCCAAGTCAGGATGACCTTGACTCATTAAGCACTTTCAACACCATCTTTGCCTGATGTTACCTTTTTAACTATTTGATAATATTCCTTGCTTATTTGTAGTGGGCCATAGGGCCTCTAAGTTATTTTTAACTCTATAAGTCCCAAAAAGGCTATTTCATGCTAGGGATCCGTGAAACCATACTTTTCTCTTATCCTACCAATTTTTAAATACTTTCTATATTTGCTCTTTAATGCTCTCTTATTGATTGTTT
>NW_008354274.1:5935232-5936621 GCF_000622305.1 Nannospalax galili
AGACTGGGATGAATATTTGTATTATTATGCTTTGGGAAGTGACTCACATATATGGGAGCCTCCCATCTGGGAGTAAACCATCTTTTAACTGGTTCTCCATAAGTCTGAAGTTTAAATTTATTAAATTTATTCCTGTTATTTAACAGATACTCAGTATAATTATAATTAGGATTTGGTATAGAGAAATCATAAATGGAGTCTTTAGATCCTGGAGGCTGATGTTTAGATACTTTAGAAGGAAATCCACAATTTAACCATTTTGGATAAATGATAAAGGAATTCCAAAATTGATCTTTATCATGATACTCTTGAAAACAGTTTTCTAAAGGCATGTTAATATCAGGATCTAGAAAGGTTTCATTATAGTTATGATATCCCAAAGTTAGCATACTCAGTTCCCACATTAATCTTTTACCAGAATCAGAGCGGCGATCAGGAGCATCAGTGTAGAAGGTTCTATAATTAATGGGTAAGCATCCAGGCATCGCTTGCCCTTTTAAATTTACACAAATGGGAGTGGTATCTGACATTCCCTCATAATTAACAATTTCAGAAGTTGAATGAAAAGTTTTAAAATCTTCAGACCCACCTAAAAGTTGGCTATAGTTAGTCATTATTTTAATTTGTGATCCATCTCTCCATCCTACAGGATGCAAAAGAGGCGGGTTAGGTACATATGCCCAATAAATTTCCCCTGAAGCAACTGACGCTTGTACAGTCAGCACAGCAAGAATTGCAAGAAACATGTTTTCTTTTGTCAAAGGTTGTCCTGAAGCAACCACAGCATTCTCTGCTTCATGAGTCAGTTTTTTTACTTGTCCCCAGGTGGGCAGACTGGCTTCCTGTGTTGATCGGGCCTGCGGAGGACACACACTCAGCTTCTGTAGTTTGTGCATCATAGATTTCAGTCTTCCTTGATTCCTCCTTTCCCTGGGCTTGATTGTAGGGCTTAATGAGCCTGTCAGGAATCCAGATGGGAGCTTCAGCGTCCTGTGGAAACACAAATGCATATCCTCTTCCCGAGGTTATTAGAATGCTGGATCCTTTCCAGGATCCAGTTACAATTTTTATTATTCAGAAGGAGAACATAAGAATTAAGACTCCTTTTTTTTGTTGTTGTTGTTAATTCTGGAAATATCCAGCTATCATAATCTTCATTCATAAATCCTTCTTGGTAAAATATCTTCATTCCCATATCCTTCCAATATCTTTTAACTTTGTATTTTTTTAATTACCTTGAGACACAATATCATCAACAAATAAACATTCCATCTGTTGTGAGAATTACCCTCTGACCTCAAGCAACGCCTATTCCTTTCTAAAGTTCCAGTGTCAACCCAATGTTTGACTAAGGCTTTCCTGGGGAACCAATGAATTTACTGAGCTTAC
>NW_008354274.1:5937557-5939029 GCF_000622305.1 Nannospalax galili
CCAAAATAACTTCCAAAGTGAGCAACGCAAAGAGATATTATGAAAGCAAACCCAAACCAAAAGGTATGCAATAAATAAGGACCTTAAACAACCAGTTCAGCCAATGAAATAAAGATATTTAGAGTTTTTGATGAAAATGTATGAAGACAATAATCATAGACATACATGACAGAATTACTTGAGATCTCAGCACAGGAGACATAACATGACATAATTGTATTAAAACTAGGTGCATCCAAAACATGACCTGAAATCAGGTAAGTTGTTCAACATACACTCTAATGGGGTAGCACTCTGAGACACACTCCCACCCACGACGAACACAGATACAAGACCAAAACACAGAATAAGACAAGAACAGACAAATAACATCAACAAGATTGCTGTTAAATCCAGGTCCCAAAAGACAGGCTTTTGGGCTCATGACCAGGCAGGTCTGGGGACATCTCCACCAGAACCCGGCTAGGGGGAGGTTCACTGCATCCAGCTTCCCACCTGCTTTCTCTGATCAGAGCCCAGAACCAGATGGCGACAGATCCCCAGCTAGCCAAAACCACAAGAGAAACCAAAAATGAAAGTGGCTTCTCTGAGCGCTCTTACCTTGCTGGTGGTGTGGGGGGAGAAACCGGAGGTCAGACTGGGGAAGCAGAAGCAGCTGGGACTGATGCAAGTCCCCTCTCAGGGAGTTTGCTGGTACTGCCTGACAGCCTAGGCTGATGCAGGTCCCCTACTGGGGAGTCTTCAGAATACTGTCGGGCAGCTCCCTTCTCAGAGAGTTTCTCATAAATTGTTCTTTGGTTAATAAGTCTGCTATTTTATTACCTAAAGATAGCATACCTAGCAAATTAGTATGTCCTCTTATATGACCAATAAAACATTTATTTTGCCTGTTAATAATCATGCTTTGTAATTTTTGTAATAAAAGTAGAATTTTTGAGCTTCCAGAAAACAGAGCAGTCTCTAAGGCTGGAAAAAGGTTAACTACATACTTAGAGTCAGTATAGAGGTTAAAAGGTTATCTAAAGGTCTCAGCTGCAGTTATGACCACAATTATTTCTTCTTGCTAAGCAAATATACCTTCCTTCCTTTTGATAATAGGTGGACTGCCAGGTGTAAAAACCACAGAGGTTCCATTAGAGGAGCCATCTGTAAATACCAACATGGCATTTAATATAGGTTCTTGAGACACTTTTGATGGAAATATTATTTCTGTTTCTTTAACAAATTTCAATAATGGATTCTGAGGTACATGAATTTTGATTTGCCCTCTCCAATTTAATAAAGCTAATCCCCAATCATCATCTTGTTGTAACAAATAATTTAGCTGATGTCTTTTATAAGGAACAATAATGTTATGTATTTCTTTACCAAATAATTCTTTAGATCTAATTCTTCCTTTAATTATTAATTGGCTACATAAAAAAATATATATGAAGATACCATTTTAACTTGTGTATGGGGTAAATGCATCC
>NW_008354274.1:5941751-5964460 GCF_000622305.1 Nannospalax galili
TTCTATATTTGCCCTTTAATGCTCTCTTATTGATTGTTTATCAAAAGACTCCAAGGTGGTCTTGATCTTACCAATTTATCCATGAATTGTAATGAATAACAAGAAACCCTTCTTCTATCTATATTTATCTATCTACATTTTTCTTCTAGAAATCTATTATTCCCTGGACTTTCCAGCATTAACTCTGCTTAGTCACTTCTCACTATGTCTAAAATATCTCTCATTAAATATCTTTCGTTAATAATGGTGCATCTGGACTAGAATGATTAAAGGATTTCAATAAAGGCAGTGATAGCGGTGCCAAGGACACCAGGCACTTTCTGAGCCCACAGAAAGCCCAAGATAGAGTGACAGTTAGAAAATTAATAACAAGTAAGAGCGTGCCAGGTACACTGCATGTTTCTTATCACAACCAATTCCAAGAGGCAACCTTCCTTGAAGTTCCAGCCTCAACCCATGGAGGGTCTCACGTGGGCTTCATTGGAGATGGCGTGACAAATCCCTGAGTCAGGATGGAGGCTACCTGAACCCTAAAACCCACCCTCATACTTACCAGAAGAGGAGGGAGAACTGCTCCATAGTTATGAGGAGAGTATGGAGGAAATGTTCTCCTCCTATCCAGATTTAAAATATGAGTGTCTACATGCAAAAGACCATCCTAATCAAACACCTTGATTCTTGTGTTTGGGTGCACCTAGTTTTCATGGAATTATGTTATGTGTAGGTATGATAGTCATTTTCCACATGTGATATTTCATGTAATTATGTCATGTATGTCTATAAGTTTCTCATGTGTTGAGATCTCACATAATTCTATCATATGTGTCTGTGATCACTGTCTTCATATGTTTCTGTCAAAATGAACTGGCCACTTCAGCTATTCTTTTCAGTCATTTATGGTACACAAAATTATTGAATTTATTTTTGTTTTATTTTGGCATGCCTAATTAAAATACACATACAGATTTATAAATATGGATATTTTTATAGTGCATTTAAAACCCTTATATGTTTGGGTACCCTAAACATCTTTAAATTTGTTGGACAATATCTCTAGCATCTATTACATGTTCCACAAAACTTTTAAGTGCTACTTATTTATACAAAACACTATCTGAAGTCGGCTGTGGTGGTGCATGATAGGGAAATTGGCAATGGATGAATCCAGTTGATCAGGAGAAAGCACCAGGACACAGATAACACTCCAGCAGAATAGAGTTTATTAGCAAAGGAACACATGGGACAGATTCCCTTCTGGGCAGAGAAAATGTCTGCCCTGGGTCATGAGCTGGGGTATTTTATAGGGGGAGGCTTCTGGAAGATGCAGAAGGTGGGAAGATATATATTTTTTAAAGTTGGGGGGAAGCGGGACAGCAGGACTGTTAAAACCTGCCCCCTTTAGAGATCAAAGGGGAAGCCTGCTATGTTGGCCAAACAGTGGAGAAAAGTCTGCTTCTCTTGACTTCAAAGATGTGGGTGCTTATTAACTCAGTTCCCTTTTCTCAGGGGTTTGTGAGGTCCCTGAGGCCCTGTTGGTGAGGGGGCAGGTCTATCTGAACCTTAACAGTGCATGCCTTTAATACCAGGACTCGAAAGGCAGAGGCAGGCAGATCTCTGTGAGTTCAAGGCCAGCCTGGTCTGTATAGTGAGTTCTATGCCAGCTGGGGCTACAGGAAGACCCTGCCTGAAAGAAAAGAAAAATCAGTATCTGAGCTGGTTGTTTAAGGACCTTATTTGTTACATACCTTTTGGGTTGGGTTTTTTTTTCATAGTGTTTGTTTTAAAGTATCTCTTTGGTTTGCTCGCTTTTTGTTTTTGACATTCTTGGTCTGATTTGTGTTGCATTCAGACCTCTAAAGGCCTAAATATGGTTTGAGAAAATTAAACTCCAGTTGATTATAGGTTTGATTTAATATGTTAACTCATCTTCAGAGCTGGAGATGAATTCTGGGACTGATCTTCCTGTCTCATCCATTTGGTTTTGTCCTTTGCTCTCTGTTTCTTGCTGGCTCTATATGCAGGCAGGTGTGGCCTGTTTGGGGGAGGGGCGCATTTCATCCCTGGAAACTCTACTGGCTTAGATGTGGCTCTGTAATTTTCTCTCTTGGAGCAACTCTTGCCTTTAGCTCTCATGTTTAAGTCTGCATTGAACTGCCTTTTTGCTAGCTATTCCTAAAACTCCCATCAACAACTGAAATCAGGAATCTTAGTTTGGCTTGAGTGGAGGTCTCTGATAACTGGGAGAGCTCTGCCAGGCTCCTGGAGTTGGCCATGTGGCAGTGGTACTTTTGTTTCTCTGGCTAGAGGATACCTGGGTTAGACATAGTAGCACATGACTTCTTCTGGGGTACCTTGTAAGAACTGATCCCCAAGACTAAGCCAGTCTCTTGCCTCCAGAACATCTGAGACCATATGAGACAACTACAATGTGCTCAGAATAACTACTTATAGATACTATGTTTAACTTGTAAAAATTGCCATTTTACTTTTACTTTTATTTTATTTTACTTTTATTGTACTTTTATTATTACAACCTCTAGACATCTCTGAGAAGTAACTCACAACTGTTCTCTACAGTGTGTCTTCTTAGATGCTGGGCAGTGATTTGATTTTGGGTTTGTTTCCTTCTCAGTCTTCCTCCCTCCCTTCTTCCTCATAGGAAGTAAAGGACCGCCCTGAGCCTGAGCTGTTGCTGTCACAGACCACTGGACCCGCAGACTTGGCTTTCAGGCTCCTCTGACCCTGTGTGCTGTGTGCTTGTGCTTTCAACTCTCATTCTAAGTTCCTGTGTGTTACTATGGGAAGCGGTTAGCTGTAAACAACTGTAATTGAATTATACTCATGAAATTATTTTCTCATACTCTATGCTTTTAGTGTTGGTAATCTTAATGGTCTTTAATAATAGATTGAGTCTGTATTGCCTTATTAAGACTAAATACTTGTTGTCATCCCATTCTTTACCCTCTTTCATGGAATTGTCTTTAATGGAAACTGTTTAAATATTAGCTTGTTTTAACCATACTGTAACTTCTGGCTATGGTTAGCTTTGAGTGCAAATGAAATATATAATTCTGTTTTCCATCACTTCTTGAGTTTGAAACCAGCTGAAACCAGATAGAAATAATTATCGTCCTAAAATGTAAATTATATTTCTGAAAATGCTTTCTTCAAGTGAGAGCCCTTATGTCTAGCATCAGTGTGCATGGCTTTGTTCAGCACAGCCATTTTTGAGATGATATTCTCATGTGTGTGTGTGTGTGTGTGTGTGTGTGTGTAAAGTACTGCTGGCTTTTAAGAGTTTCTTTTATTTTATAAGCTGGGTGTGGTGGCGCACACCTTTAATCCCAGCACTTGGGAGGCAGGCAGATCTCTGTGAGTTCAAGGCCAGCCTGGTCTTCATAGTGAGTTCCAGGACAGCTGGGGCTACAGGGAGACCCTGTCTCAAAAAAGATAAAAAAAAAAGAGAGACAGAGTTTCTTTTGTACACATTTGATCATAATTTTGTCAAGGTAATCGGTCTTGTGTTTGAAACTGGCTTGTCGTGCTGTTGTGTCTAACCACAGTATTTATTGTATGAGACGGTTGTGAATGTGTAGACTTATGTTTAATACTAAGGGAACAAACATTAAATAATAATTTACTAGATATCAAATTAACTTGTAAGTAAATTCTCTTGTAAATTGAAATTGTTAAATTACAACAGGGTTCCTATTAAGAATGTAAATTAACTTTAAGGAATGATTGCTTCTGCACCAGGGTGCACTTTATCTCTGTGTTTAGATATGTTTTATATAGAATAAATATTTTCCAAGTCTATGTAAAACACCTCTAAACTGTTAAAGGAGACTTGGTCATTTAAAATCTGCTTCAAGGCTTACAAGAGCATCTCAAAGTTAATTTGATAGTAAATTTGTTTATAAATATTATTAGAAGGGCTTATTAAATTCTGAGCAGGGTTATAGCACAGTTTTCCTTGAGTGATTACGCTGGAGGCTGGATGCCTGTTGCTTGGCTCGTGTTTATACACCTTCTTTGATAGACCACTCTCTGAACTACACAAAATAAAAGATTTTAATGGTTTTTTGTTTCCTATAAGGTCTACCTAGGAACTTAAGTACAGTGTGTACATGGGTAATATTAACTCATTGTATTATCTTAATAGATATAATTTAGATTCCATGTTCTTTTAATAAGATGATCCTGCACTGCACTCTTCTGAGTCAAAGAACCACCATCTTCATGATTTCAGCTGTGCTGCTTACGAACGGTCATCACAATTGGGCTTGCTGATGGCTATATTCCTTCATTAAAGGGGAGATGAGCAGGGTCATTGGACCCCCACCTGAGTATCCAGCCGTTCTTCCCAGCCAGCTGTATGCAATTCTGCCCTAATTGCAAATGGTCTCCTAAATTTAAAAAGAACTGTAGTAGTAAAGATTTATATATAAAGATTAAAATGACAGGATATTTTCAGAATAGAAGGGATAATGCAATTCATTTTAAGCAAACTTATTAAAGGTCTGAACAGGTTTATGGAGATACAGAGTTGTTAATTTTCAGTCCGCTCCTGGCTTGTACTTCACACTGGGTTACAGATATGGATTAAATGGATGCAGACAAGTATTGGGTTGCCTATGGCTACTGAAAGATGTCTTTTATGTTTCTCTGTATCACGCAAATGTTACTTTTGCCACTTTATTTTGCCTATAACAAGAATGAGTTGGTTCAAGAAAAACTAGGTCTGCCTCCTTGAACCAGATGTATGCAATCTAGAAAAACAGTTCCAGTGAAGATTGGTCTGAATTCTGACCAGTTTATTTCCTGTCTATAGGTATGTGATATGATGCCTCCCTTCCTTCTGAAAACTGTAAATCAGGGTATGGGAAACTGGAAAGGAAAGGAGACTGCTTCTATTCATAATAGAACAGCCTTCATTTGAGACAGACCAGAGCAGTTCTTGTTTCAAAGTCCCTTTCCTGGGCTGTGCCTAGTTAACCTGTGATGGTCTCTCTTCCAGTCATTGTTTATTTGAGATTTGGGTTTTGGCCAAGCTTTAGCAATATGTTACGGAGTAATTAAAGTTACCAGGCTAGTGCAACTGATCTTCTTCCATGGTTAATAACCATACTTAAGAGAGGGTGGGTTCTGACCTTCATTGGTGTAGTGGCTCTGATCATAGCAGACCACCAGAGTCCTGAGTTCTGGCCCCCCTCTAGACTCTTTGGCACAAGGGCTGAGAATGCAGGGGACTGCCTGAGAGCCCCCAGATCCTGCGTCCACATAGTGATGAGCATCCCCTAATTGTGCTATACCCATCCCTCTACCTGGGATTTCCTGAGGCCCCTCCAAAGGCCCCAAGGCAGATCTGGCTTTGGTAGGCTAAGGCTGAGATCCTAGCAGACAACATGAGAGGGTGGACTGCCTGAGACTGCACAGATCCTGCCTCTATGTGGTGACAGAAGCCTGAGTGTACCTGACTGGAACCTGAACAGGGCTTCTGTGGGTCCTCCTGAATAGATGATCTGAAACCATCAGTTCCCTCCAAATTAAACCCGAGAGAACCTGAAACCTGTACCAATCAGCTTTATATAAGCAATAAAGAAAGGATCTAGGCACCTGGATAATACAAACAGAAGCATAGTTCAACTTAATTCTCATATCAGAATCATAAACAACAAAAGAAATTCGCATGACAAGATCACAACAAAAGAATAATAAACTTGAATGCCAAAACACTATGTCCCCACCAAACCCCACTAATCCTGTAAAAGAGTTCGACAAGGAGAACCCCTTAGAGATAACCCAGGACACTGAATTTAAAAGAACAATCATGAATATGATCAAGGAATTCAATGAATTTAAAGAACACATGAACAAACACATCAAAGAACTAAAAGAACATAGGGATAAACTTCTGAATGAATTCACAAAAGATATGGAAACATTGAAGAAAACTCAGGCAGAAATGAACAAGGAAGTGCAAAACTCAATAAGCCCACTTGAAACAGCAGGGGAAAGCCTCACCACTAGAACGAATGAAATGGGAAACAGAATATCAACACTGGAGGACAAAGTTGAAGAATTGGACCACTCAAGCAAAGATTATGGAAAAAAATTTAAAAACACAGGAATGGAATATGCAAGAGATGTGCGACACCATGAAAAGACAAAATCTACAGATCATAGGAATAGAGAAAGGAGAAGAATTTCAGGTTAATGGCATTGACCAGACCTTAAACAGGATTGCAGAAGAGAATTTCCTGAAATTAATGAAAGATATCCCCATACAAATACAGGAAGCACATAGAACACCAAATAGACTAGATTATATTAGGAACTCCCCATGACATATCATAGTAAAAACACTAAATGTATAGAACAAGAGAGAATACTGAAAGCAGCAAAAGAAAAACAAGTCACATACAAAGGAAAGCCCATCAGAATAACAGCTGATATATCAATGCAAACTATGAAAACCAGAAGATCCTGGACCAAGGTATTTCCAGTCCTACATGACAATAGATGCCAGACCAGAAAACTATACCCAGCAAAAATGTCTATTATAGTTGAGGGGGAAAGAAAAATCTTCCATGACATGAAAAGCCTGAGAGAATACGTGTCCACAAAACCAGCCCTTCAAAGAATACTTGAAGCAATACAGAGAGTGGAGAGAGAAGCAACTATACCCCAGGGGCAATGAGAGAAAATAAATAAAGGTATAATTGAGTAAACACAAAATTATACAGAGAACACAAACAGCAATCAAAATGACAGCAACCAATACATATCTTTCAATAATAACCTTAAATATCAATAATCTGAACACCGCAGTCAAAAGACACAGGCTAAGCACATGGATTAAGAAACAAAATCCATCTGTTTGCTGTCTGCAAGAAACCCATCCCACCTTCAAGGACAGGCACTACCTTAAGGTAAAAGGATTGAAAAGAATATTCCAAGCAAATGGCACTAAGAAACAAGCAGGGGTTGCAATTCTAACAAAATAGACTTCAAACTAAAACTAATAAGAAGAGATAAGGAGGGCCACTTCATTCTGATCAAAGGATCAGTTAACCAAGAAGAAATTACAATCCTTAACATATATGCACCAAACTTTGGTGCACCCATATTCATAAAAACAAGACTAAAGAACTTTAAGACACAGATTCACCCCAACTCAGTTGTAGGGGGCTTCAATACCCCACTGTCTCCATTAGACAGGTCAACTGGACAAAGAACAAACAGAAATATGTCTGAATTAAATGATACCATACATCAAATGGACCTAAAAGAGCTCTTTCAAATATTCCACCCAAGCACCAAAGAATATACCTTCTACTCAGTATCCCATGGAGCTTTTTCAAAAATTGACCACATATTGGGCCACAAGACAAACCTCAACAAATACAAAAAAGTGAAATAATCCCATGCATTCTATCAGACCACAATGCAATAAGGCTCAACATCAACACTGGACAAAGCCCTAGTCACTACAGGAACTCATGGTGATTGAACAACACACTGCTAAACAAGGAGTGGGTCAAAGGAGAAATTAAGAAAGAAATAAAAGAATTCCTGGAATACAACGGAAAGGACAGTACAACACAACACAACCTCTGGGACACTTTAAAAGCAGTCCTAAGAGGGAAGTTCATAGTTCTAAGTGCCTGCATTAAAAAATTAGAATGAGCCCAAATAAATGACCAAACCCTGCAACTCAAGACATTGGGAAGGGAAGAATGAATGAAAACCAAATGCAGCAGAAGAGAAGAAAAAACAAAATCAGAGCAGAAATTAATGAAATAGAAACAAAGAAAACAAGACAAAGAATCAAGGACTCTAAGAGCTGGTTCTTTGAAAAGCTAAACAAGATTGACAGACCCTTAGCCTAGTTAACCAAAAGAAAGACCAAATCCAAATAAACAAAATCAGAGATGAAAGGGGAAATACCACAACAAATACCCCCCAAATTCAGACCATTATAAGGGAATATTTTAAAAACCTATATGCTACCAAATTTGAAAATTGAAAAGAAATGGGTGGACATCTAAAATCATAGGAACCACCAAATTAAACCAAGAAGAGATAAACAGTTTAAACAGACATATAACATATAAGGAAATTGAAACAGTAATACAAACCTCCCAACTAATAAAAGCCCAGGCCCAGATGGATTTACAGAAGAACTCTATCAGACATTTAAAGAAGACCTCCAATACTACTTAAATTATTTGAAACAATAGAAACAGAAGGAGAACTCCCAAATTCCTTCACCCAAACCAGGTAGAGACACAACCAAAAAAAAAAAGAAAACTATAGACCATATCCTTAATGAACATAGATGCAAAAATTCTCCACAAAGTACTTGCAAACCACATACAGACACACATAGAAAACATCATTTAACATGATCAAGGAGGATCTATCCCAGAGATGCAGGGATGGTTCAATATATGCAAGTCAATAAACATCATTAATCATATAAATGGACACAAAGACAAAAACCACATTGTCCTCTCAATAGATGCAGAAAAGGCTTTTGACAAAATTCAGCATGTATTTATGTTCAAAGTCCTGGACTGGGGGGAACATACCACAACATAATTAAAGCTATATACAACAAACCCACAGTCAACATCATTCTAAATGGAGAAAAACTAGAAGCATTTGCATGAAAATCAGGAATCAGACAAGGATGTCCACTATCTCTACTCCTTTTCAACTTAGTGCTTGAAACTCGTGCTAGAGCAATAAGACAGGAGGAGGAAATTAAAGGAGTACTAATTGGAAAAGAAAAGGTCAAATCATCACTTTTTGCAGGTGATATGATGCTATACCTAAGAGATCCCAACAGTTCCAGCAGAAAACTGCTAGAACTAATCAACACTTCCAGCACTGTGGCAGGTTATAAAATCAATCTACAAAAATCAGTAGCCTTTCTATATACCAATAACAAGTAATTGGAGAAAGAGTACAGGGAAATGCTGCCATTCACAATAGGTGCAAAAAAATCTTGGAATAAATCTGATGAAAGACACCAAAGATCTCTACAATGAAAATTTTAAATCACTAAAGAGACTGAGGAAGACACTAGGATATGGAAAGACCACCCATGCTCATAGATTTGGAGAATTAATATTGCAAAAATGACCATCCTACCAAAAGCATTAAATAGATTCAATTCAATGCCAATCAAAATCTCCATGACATACTTCACAGAATTAGAAAAAAATCCTTAAATTCATATGGAAGCACAAAAGATCCAAGATAGCCAAAGCAACCCAGAGCACAAAGAGCAATGCTGGGGAGATTACTATACCACATCTCAAAGTATACTACAGAGCTATAGTCTTAAAAACAGCATGGTACTGGCACAAAGATGGACATATAGATCAATGGAACATTATTGAAGATCCAAACCTGAGTACATGCAATTTCAGCCACCTGATATTTAACAAAGGTGCCAACAACACACAATGGAGGAAAGACAGCATCTTCAACAA
The DNA here is from genome assembly GCF_000622305.1 of Nannospalax galili. Classification (NCBI taxonomy): domain Eukaryota; kingdom Metazoa; phylum Chordata; class Mammalia; order Rodentia; family Spalacidae; genus Nannospalax; species Nannospalax galili. The sequence continues at coordinate 5,951,255 of NW_008354274.1, forward strand.
ATGGTGCTGGCAAAACTTGATCTCCACCTGTAGAAGAATCAAACTAGACCCTTATCTTTCACCTTGCACAAAAGTCAACTCCAAATGGATCAAAGACCTCAATGTGAAACTGGTAACCCTGAAACTATCACAAGAAAATACTGGCAGTAACTTACAAAACATAGGTGTAGGAAAGAAATTTCTAAATTGGACAGCAGTTGCTCAGGAATCAAGGTCAGCAATCAACAAGTGGAACATCATCAAACTAAAAAGCTTCTGTATAGCAAAAGATACAATAAAAAAGTGAAGATAAAACCCAGAGAAGGGGAAAAAATCTTCACCAGTTACTCATCTGACAGAGGTTTAACATCCAGAGTATAGAAAGTACTCAAAAAAACAAAGAATTGAGAAACCAAATGACCCGATTAAAAGATGGGCTACAGATTTAAAGAGAGTTTCAAAGGAAGAAATAAAGATGCGTTAAAAAACCTCTCAAAAAGTGTTCAACATTGTTAGTTATTACGGAAATGCAAGTTAAAACCACCCAAAAGGTATTGCCTTACCCAAATCCTTACCCTTGTTAGGATCAAGAGAAAAAATCATACCAAATGCTGGCAAGGATGTGGAGAAAAGGGAAAGTTCATTCACTGCTGGTGGGATTGCAAACTCGTGCAAGCTCTCTGGAAAACAGTGTGGCAAACTCTTAAAAAACTAAAAATGAACCCACCATATGACTCCATTATACCACTCCTTGGCATATACCCAAAGGACTCACCCTATTGTAGAGACACTTGTACAACCATGTTTGTTGCTGCTCTTTTCACAATGGCTAAGAGATGGAAGCAACCTAGGTGTCCCTCAATTGACGAGTGGATAATGAAAATGTACATTTTTAAGAATATTAACTCTCAGCAGTAAAGAAAGATTAAATCATGAAAATTGCAGGTAAATAGATGGAACTAGAAACTGTTATACTAAGTGAAGTAACACAGACTCAGAAAAACAAACGATCTCTGCAGTTTGGACAGTCGTGGATGTCTGTAATAGTGTATAGTTGTTGCAAAAAGAAGCTTCTTTGATGACAGGCAAAAAATACAGTTATTCTGTGGGTATGATGATAAGAATTGGGTTAGCTTAAGGGGGAGGGAGGGAAGGGTATACAAGGAACCTAGGGGATAAAGGGAAAGAAGGAGCTCAAGAGAGGTAGGGCCATAGGAGAAGGGTACTATTAAGGGAGAAAGGGGGGAAATGGAGTCACCTTAAGTGGGAAAACCATGATGGAGGGGTGAGACAATGTGAGAGATAAACAATGCCTAGCTAGTTTTGAAAACCAGAGAGAACCATATTACTCCTATAACCTACTGACAAATTATACATAGCAGATCAAGAAATATATGTCTAGGTAAGCTTTGCCTGAGAACAACTGGTCTTTGCCCAAGATTTATCTATGTAACACACAGTAATTAAAAATACCAGACTCGTGGAACTAACCTTCTTGGGTGTTTAACACACATACTTTGAGGCCTATAATAATTTGGCCAGAGGGACATAAAGGACAGTTTTTGCTCCTTGCCCTCCTATGTTGACTAGTTCCAGGGGACTATGAGCATCTCTCAAATTGTCCTATAATGGCAGTGGGTCACCTGTCCTCTTGATCAAGGAGGCTGAGGAGACCCTACCAGATGGACTTGAACCTGTGTCCAGTCTGTAAAAAGGAGGGTCAACACAGAGGAATAATTTCCTCCATGCTTCAAAGCAAAGCCAATCATCGTCGAGCAGGACCTTTGACTTATCTTCACATAGGTGGAACTGGTAAAAGAAAGGAGCCAGGGGCTCCTCCCAAGCCCATGTGACCCCTGAGGAAAAGATCCTCAAGTGACCTTAAGAGTAAAACTAAATCGGTTTATCTGGACCAACTGTATGGCCTTAAACACCAAAAAAGGAAAGTATAATCAAAGATTAAAGGGGCCAATATAATTTTATAAGAGTCCATATGTATAGCTAAAGGCTACATAACAATCAACAACACCAGACAGGTGATAACTTTCTTTTGAATTGTTGGCCAGGGTGGCCAAAGGGATTCCCAGATAGTAACCCAGCATAGAACTGGGAAAATGAACAGCAGACCCCAATCTTATCCAAAGGAATATTGACAACTGATTACCACCAGATGAGGAACAGCTGACCCTCCTAAAACAAAGACCTCTAGATAGGCTGACTAGATTCACCAGAAAGGCAAGTAGTGGGGAATGGCTGGGGGTGCCGACAACGCAGCAGACAGTAGCAGGGATATCAGAGTATAAGGCTTTAGTCAGGGGAGGGAGGCTATGGGAGGGTGCTACCTGGGAAGTGGGTGTATAAATAAATTTAAAAAACTAAGAAAAAAATAATTCTTCAAAGCATAAAAATTTACTCCTTAATAATTAGTAGATATGAAAAACATTACCATTGAAATCTACCTGATGACTTTATATCTATGCTCAGATGCCAAGGAGCTCAGAAAGTAACCAACTGTGACAAATAATCAGATATAGAGAGATTAGAAACGCATGTGCATCTTAGTGTCAGTGGTATTAAAAATGAATTTTTCTGTAAAAAATAAAAATAAAAAAGAAATCATCTTTCATCCATTATGGAGGAAGTCAAAGCCAAACGAGCAATTCCATGTTATTGAGCTTGGTGACTCAAAATTTATTTGGGGTACTTTGGGTATTTGAGACTCTTAGAAACTCTTAGATATCTGGACCACTGAAAACCCAAATCCTAATCAGCTACACAGAAGGGATCTTCATTGAAATCCCTGTTGAGGGGTTCATGACAGTCTTCTGTGGGAGTGTTAATGACCTGCTGCAATTGTCCTAGATCTAAGAACTTGTATCTTTTTATTCCACTGCCCTGGTTTTTTGCCATGGTTTCCTCCAGGTCACCACAGCCACTCTGCTTTAATAGTAACTGTCATTTCTAGCTCAGCAGAATTAGTTACATTCCAACCTCGCAAAAAGCTCTACATTCTGGCTTCAGAAATGCCCAGTCCTAGGTGACATATCTACAGTTGAGCCTCTACACCTAAGGCTCATGGAACATAGGGGAATAGTGAGTAGAGAAAAAACTAGTGCATCCCTCAACTCTCACCAGTGAAGCTTCCTTATACAACAGAGTGTGATGCACAAAGAACACCACAACTGGCCAAATTTTAAAGAATAAGAGACTTGCAGAGTGTGTCTCTAGATAAGACTCCTATATTAAATGTCACTCACCCATGGCTCAGGGACCATTATAGAAGAGGAAGTAGAAAGATTGTAAGAGCCAAGTCTGCTTCATGAACACAAGGAAGCAGAGGCTTTCAGGTCACTGGTAGCTTGCACATGTGAACTTGTGGCAATGATGACACCAAGCATGGGACCCATGCCAACTCAATCAGACAAGGGCACAGGGCAGAGGGAAGGAAATGGGTGGTGGGCTGGCTCTAGTCTGGGAACTGTTGAAGACTGATTACTACTGGAGGGAGAGTAGGCCTTGCTTACGATCTCTATATAAGCTGACTAGATTCCAGTGGATGAATTTGCACCGAAGGACATCTGTGTACAAATGTTTGACTGGATAGGACTTAATACGTATCATAGAATATATGAGATCTGCTGTTGGGAGGAGATGGGTGTGGGAGGGGGTCTAAATTTGATTAAGAACTGTTGTATGAAATATACACAAGCTCAATAAAAAATATACAACAAAAAACAACGAAAGAGCTCTACAGTTCTGCACTTGCTGGGTGAGGGAATTTTTCATTTCCTTAATGGATAAATAATATTCAGCCACATTTTTCAAATAATTTGTATTTTATTGCCTGGCAGTTTCATACATCTTTATAATTCATTTTAGTCCTGTGTTCTTTATATATTCCTCCACTGATGGATGCCTACCTTGATCTGTGTCATGGTTTTGTGTACAGTGCTGTAGTGAAGGACTGCAGATTTTTCTGCACAGTAATGGTTCCATTTACTTGGATATATGTGGGCAGCAGTGGTGTCATTCAGTTGTTCTGTGTTTATATTTTGTTGGGTTATTTTCTTTGATACAGGGTCTCCCATAGCCTAGACTGGCCTCAAACTTCCCAAATACCAAAGGCTAGCCTTGAACTGCCAATCCTCCTGCCTTCACCTGCTGAGTGCTGAGGGTACAGCTGTGTGCCCACTTCAGGCTTACTGTCTAGTCCTTGGAAGAAGCCTTGTACTGTATTTCACAGCAGCTGTGAGCATTTATGTTCCTACCACCAGCTTATGAGACTTTTCAGGTTTGTTGTCGTGGGTAAGAATCATTCTGACCATTGCGCAAGGATCCATCCTTGTGGCTTCGAGTGGCCTTTCTCTGATGATGACTGGCAGACAGTAGTTCCATATTGAAGAACTACGTGAGTGTCATGTTTGAGAAATGGCTGTTGGGGTAATTTAAGTAGATTCCATCAGATTGTTTGCTTTGGTGTTATTTTACACTAATACTGAATGCATCAGCTTTTCACTATTTAACTATTTGAGGCTCTTAATATTCAGATACTGGTCTCAGTGAATAAATGTAATATTTTTTCATCATTCAGTTCAATTCTATTGATTGCACCCTTTCTGTACAGATGCTTGTGAGTTTCTTGGACTCCCGACTACAGATTTTTGCTCTGTCGCTGTGTCTTTAGCGACATCCAAACTCTGTCACCCTCACTTTCCTCATGTGCTAACTCCACACCCCTGGAGGACTCCTGCTTACAGGCCTTGCATTTCCATATTTGATCTGTTTTTTGGTGTTTCTTTTTCCTCTTTATGCAGTTTTATTTTTTCTTTCTAGATCTTTATGCAGTTTTTGGTGCTGTTTTCCAGGCTGTCTTAAACTTGCTTTATAGCTGAGAATGGTCCTGAGCTACTGCTTCTCTTGGCTACATCCTGAGTGCTGGGATTAAAGGTGTGGGCAGCATGCTCAGGTCTGCATCCATTTTAGTAGGTTTATTTTATGACTTTAGAGAGTGGGATCTTATGACCTTTCATCAGCATCCAAGGACCATGTTTCTCTGAATGATTTAAAGATGAGAACTTCACTCCAGGGTCTGGAGAGATGGTTCAGCGATTAGGAGTGCTGGCTGCTCTTTCAGAGGATCCAGATTTGAGTCACAGAGCCCACATTACAGATAACAACTGTCCATAACTCTTGTTATGGAGGGATCCAACACCCTCTGGCCTCTGTGGCTTTATTAGTCAGGGTTCTCTAAAGAAACAGAACCGCTAGAATGAATATATATGTATAGGGATTTATCAGATTAGCTCACAGGATAGAGTCCAAGTAGTTCAACAAAGGCCGCACCACACTGGAGAGGATGAGAATCTGTAGTTGCTCAGACCATGAGGCTGGATGTCTCAGTAGTCCCAATCTAGCACTGAAGGTCTGATGAATTCCAGAAGATCAGCTAGTCTTCAGCCTACAGCAGCAAGATGAACTCACCAACGAGAGAGAAGGCAAGCAGCAAGAAGCCAGGCATTCTCCTCTGCCTTGGCCTTTTATATGGGCTGTCATCAGAAGGTAACACCCACATTTAGGGTGTGTCTTCCAGCTTCAGATGATCCAATTAAGAAGATATGTCTCATTTCAGTTAATCCCAGATCCAGCCAAGTCAACACCCAGGATTAGCTATCACAGTGGCCATTGCATGCACATGTGCACTTAATACATGAAGGCCGTTCATACACATAGAATAAAAATAAATAAATATTTTTAAATAAAAAAGGACTTCCCTGCAGAATATAAAGTCTTGGAGCCTGTGCTGAATGTTAGTTGACTGCATTAGTCAGCTTTCCAGGTCTGTGGCAAAACACCCGAGAGAAACACCTGAAAAGGAGAAAGATGTATGTTGACTCACGGTTACCAAAGGATTCGGTCCATGGTTCCTTGGCCTCACTTTGGTCTGATAGTGAAGAAGAGGATCATGGAAGGGAGCACTGGCAGAGTGTGCTGCTTCTCTCACTGCTGGCAGAAAGCAAAGAGAGGAGGTGACATCCCAACATCCACCTTGGGTTGTCACCATGATGCCATTTAGTTCACTGAATTCAACATGCTAATAGTATCAGAGACTGCTGATGATGTCTCAGCTCTGGGACTCTAGAGCATCTTAAAACCCAACACTGAATGTGTATAGGTAAGCTTTGGGTCTGTAAATCACTAAGAAGGTAGGCATTTAACAATATTGTTCTTTCCAACCTGCTAATGTTTTTCCTGTTTTTAAAAATATTTTGAGGGGCTGCAGAGATGGCTCAGTAGTCATGAGCACTGACTGCTCTTGGAGAGGACTGGCATTTGATTCTCAGTACCCATATGGCAGCTAACAACCATACATAAGAAGAATACTTTAAGTAATTTTTACCCTTTAAGAATTTCATTCAGCTATGTAATGTATTTTCTTCATTTTTTCCACCATTTCCCTTTCATGTGCCTCCAAATCCTACTGAACATTTTCTTCTTCCCCACAAGTCTTATACTTGATTTCCCTTTTTCATGTGTGGTTTTGGATTTTTTTCTCTGACCACTGAGGTTTCTTAGGGTTGTTTGCATGAACACGGAAAGCTGTTATGCCCTAGAGGATAGCCAAGTTTTTTTTTTTTTACCTTTGATTTCCAGGGTTCATTGGTGTCCCAGGTTGTCTTACACTGACTTTGTAGTCTGAGGTGACTTCAAATTCTTCACAGTTCAGTCTCTGCATGCTGGATTCTGGAGTCTTTCCAGTTTAGAGGTGGGGGTGGAGGGGGCTGGGAAATATATCTTCCTTACAATTCTCAGTGTATTGGAATATTGTGACTCCTTGGTTAGTATTTATAAAATTGGACTGAGGATTTATCTCGGTTTTAAAGGTCCTGGAAAGCATGTGCAAGTCTATAAATTCAGCTCTTAGCACCATAAAAATGAGCATAATTAGATTAAATAAAAAAATAAATAATAAAATTATTGAACATTCAAAAATTTCTTAAACACTTTGAAACTGTGCATTCTGAATCTCTCAACAAGTCTGTTCTTGATTATGTACAATGCATATTTTGGTTTCTTGACTTTGTGTTCTGTAAGGATTTATTCATCCCTTCTCCCTTTTTGTGGAGACATATAAGATCTTCTGTGTTGCATCACTTCTCCTACAAATAAGGACCATTTCACACTCCCCTTCCTGCTTTGGATGTCCTTTGTTTCCTTCCCTTAGCTCCTGTCTATGGAATGATACACAGACTTCCTAGTGTCCTGAGGAAGAGCATGAACCAGTGCATCCTGCTCTTGTTCCCATCTTTAGTGAAGTAATTCTATGCTTTCCCCATTCACTAAGGGATAGACTGCAAATTTGTTGTATATAATCTATATTGTGTGAAGTTACACTCTTCTGTGTACTTTGTTAAGCATTTTTACTTTCTTTATAAAAATGTTATCAGTGTGTGTTATGTGGTGGTGGGCATGCTGTTGCATATATGTGGAGGTCAGAGGAGTGTTGTGAGACCTGGTCCTTCATTCCACCTTCTCTGGCAATTGGTCTATCTTGGTGTTTTTGCAGCTGTGCTGATCCTCCCTGTAACTGGCCTGATGTCTTCTGGGCATTCTCGTCTCTCCCTCCCCTTTCTCTATGGGAATGCTGAGATTGAAGACATGTGCCTGCACTCTGACATTTTAGTAGGGCTCAGAACTCGTCTGGTCAGCCTTAAGCAGCAATCACTTTCATCCTCTGGACCATCACTCTGGCCCATGTTTGCTTTCTTAATAACAGTCCATCACTTGTTAAGCTTTTTCAATGTTTTAATAAGCCTGGTTTTTTAAAAAGAGCCCATCTCTTTGCTCAAAGATTTTTCTCCCTCTATCTTACCAGTTCAACTGGTGGAATTATTTCTGTTTTATACCCCTGCCTCTTTTAATTTTGTATTTTATTTTATTTTTAGTCTTTTTTTTAAATGTGTATATTGCTTTTAGGTGCAATGCCCCTGGGGTCAGAAGAGGGAATTGGGTTCTCCTGAAACTGGGGTTAAGGACACTGGTTAGCTGCCATGTGGATTTTGGGAATTGAACCAGGGTCATCTATAAGAGCAGCCAGTGCTCTTAGCCACTGAGTCCTCACTCCAACCCCTGAATTTTTTATTTAAATAATTCAGTTCTTTGAAAGTTTCCTTCCTCACTATGTCTAAGCACTCTCTGGTCACTTGGTCCTGATATCCCATGTGTCATCCTCTTCTTTTGTTGTGTTTCTCCCCCTTTGTCTTCTTTTTTCTTCACTTCTTGTAGCATCATCATGGTGGATGAATACATCATGATGAATACATCATGGAGGTTATTGCTGCCTGAGGGTCACATTCCAGCCAATGAAAGATGCAAGTGCAATCACTCTACAAAAAAAAGTTGTTATTCAGGGAGCCAAGATATGTTCCAGAACGTCAAAGGTTAGTGACCTGAGTTCAATCCCCAGATTCCAAATAAAGGGGGAAGAAGAGAACTGACTCCCTGATATTGTACTCTGACCTCCATGTGGCTACGGTACTACACACAGAAGCATCATGTTTATGCACACAGACTCACACACTCAATAATAATAATTTTTTAAAGTTTCTAATTTATTTGTCATAGCACAGCATTTCAAATCAGACTTAGTACTCGGGTGCAATCTTACATCATTTTCAGTTTACAGGGCACTGCATGACCAAACCCGAGTTGATCTTTCCAGGCTGGAGCATGGATTTGAGCCACAGAACATAGGAGAAGCCTTACTCTGGAGCCTCCAGGTCAGTGAATGTGTGCTGGGGAAGGGAGGTCAGCAAGAGGCTTGCTCATAAGATACTATTCATTCAGAGATGTCTCCAACAACATTAGCCCAAGCCTAGTACCAATGTCGGGGGGCTTTTTCTGTCAGACATTTAACTTTGTGCTGTTTCTGAATTGGGTTCTCTATGTCAACTTGTGCCCAGGCTGTCTCCAAGTGTGTGTGTGTGTGTGTGTGTGTGTGTGTGTGTGTGTGTGTGTGTGTGTGTGTGTTTGTCCCAGAAGTGTGTGTAGGATCTCCTGGGGTTAAAGTTACAGGTTATTGTGAATGGCCCAACTTTGGTGCTAGGGATTGAACTGAGGTTCTTTGGAAGGGCAACACATGCTCTGAATCATAGAGCCGTCTCTCCTGCTCCATGTTGGTTGGATATTTTAGCTAAATTTGTAATTGTCCTTTGTCCTTGTTTTATACATACTTTTCGCTTTATTTTTTAAGTTTTCCTTTGTTGCAATGGTCATCTAATCACTTGGTGGTCAGGGAGGAGACTAATGCCTAAACTCTTGACCCTAAAGAGAAGCAGGGCAAGGTTTATAAAGCTTAAAATCACAATTACATCATGCCAAGGGCAAAGCCAATGGCCATAGTTACATCAGATCACCATAGTTACTCCAGACCATGGACAGGTCAGCTAACAAATGTCACAGAGAACATTGAAGCTCAAAATTTGGCCTTTCTTCAAAATTTCTCCATGCTGTTTGGGGAAACCCTTCAAAAGGACTTGATGAGCTCTGGAGCCTCTCATCCTGACTTGACACATTTCCAGTATATGGATAACCTTCTGTTAGCTATTACTGACCCTAGTACCTTCTTGCAAGACATACCCAAAACCTGCTTCAGGACCTGAGGTACCATGTCTCTGTGATAAAAACTCAACTTTGCCAGAAGGAAGGCTCCTACATGGGGTACACATTCTCTCGAGGTAAGAGGGCCCTTACTGTGGCCTGGAAGGAAACCACCTGTCTGATCTCCATGCCCCAGACCAAAAAGCTGGTATGAAAATTCCTGGGGGCAGTGAGATAACGCCAACTTCAGATCCTTTGGGTGATCATAGTGGCTCCAGCCTTTTGGGTTCTCTTTATCATCCATCTGTGAACTAGTTCTCATCTGCCTCAAGCTAAGGGGGTATCTGGGAGATCCAGGCACCTGGCCTTGGAGATGTCCACTATATCCTCTCAGTCATGTAGGGGCACTTCCAGGTTATCATCAGACTGAATGGATCAGAAGGTGAGGCAGGGCTGATCAAGGAGCAGACTCTGGTACTGAGTGATGTGGGCATTAGATATATATATATCAGCATTTGCTCTCAGATGAGGGTCTCCAATGCATGGGGGCTGTTAGTGTTAAGTCTTAGCCTAAGGTGAGCTTATTAACCTCTTTCAGCAGTAGGGTAGTAGCCACTATGGCTTGTAGATGGGAGAGACATTCTGAGGCTACCGGTTCTTGGCACTTGGATAAGTATGGGCCTCCTTCTAGGGTCCCAAAGTCTGAGTAAACACTCCTTTTGCAATCCCCTGGACTTCATGACCAAAATGGTGGACATCAAACAGAACAAGAACTGGGGTGTGGGTTAAGGCCAAGCCTGTTGGGAAGACTGCTTTTATCTCCGTCCATTTTCAAGGCTTGTCCCCAGCCTTGGCTGAGTAGAATGGTCTTGCTATTTCAGGGAAGCCTAGGATCCAAAGTTTGCAATATCCTGCTGCCCCTAGGAACTTTCATACCTACCTGCTTTTTGGTCTGGAATCTGGAGACCTGAAGGGTGGCTTCCTTACAGGCCGCAGTAAGGGTTCTCTTACCTCAAGACAGTGTGTACCCAAAGTAGGAGACTTCCTTCTGGCAAAGTTGAGTTTTCTTCAAAGAGACAGTATCTCAGGTTCTGGAGCATCTTGAGCAGGTCTCAGGTGTGTCTTGAAGGCAGGAGGCTGCGTCAGCAATAGCTAACAGAAAATCATCTATATATTGGAACAGTGTCAGGTCAGGGTGAGAGACTCTGGGAGCTTGTCAAGTCCATTTGAAGGGCTTCCCCTAACACCATAGGGGGATTTTGAACAAGGGCCAGATTTCCAGTGTTCTCTAGGGCCAGAAAATCAGAAGGACTCCTTAGGTCCCTGCAGAACTTTATAGTTTTCTATAGATTTGTGTGTGTTGGACTCCCCTCCGAGTCCCCCTAGAAGAGTCTAATGAAAGTGTCCAATGCTCATGATCAGTCAGGACTGGAGGCTTTTCAGAAAATGGGTTACCCAGATTCAGGCTCAGGTCACGATTGCAAGCAGAAGCTGAGAGGAGGGGGTGAAAGGTGAGGCTTCAGAGCCCACAATGGCTCTGTACCTGCCCTGAGGTCCAACCGAGGACTGTAGATCCCAGGTTCTGGATCCTCTGGCAATTGACTGCAGTCAGGGTTGGTAGAGGCAGGGAGGCCATCAGCTTTTGAGAGAGAAGAGAGGAACCCAGTGCAGTGTGCATGTTGGCAGAAGACAGACAGTGGAGCCCTCATTACAAAAACTGTCTGGTAGCCATCATTTCAAGGTCCCTAGAGATAGCAACAGAGCAGTTCCTGTGACTATCCCAGCCTCAGGTTCTGCATGTCCTCCCTTGGGGCCCTGACAGGCCTGGGCCTTAAGGCTGCAGCCAGATGGGGAGGAGGACTGGAGTTTTGCAGGACAGCAGTACCAATTCACAGCCTCTTGGGTAAGTAACACAACATTAAGTAACTGGCACCGAGGGAGACACCACTAGACCCTCTTTCACAGTTCATTTGGGAGTGGTCTGGGGTACTGATCTGCTTCCTGTAGACAAGGTTAGCAGGAAACCTGGCCACATGGAGGAATGTTATCACAGCTGTCTTGGAGTTTAGGGAGCTACCAGTACATGCAGGAGCCCACAGAACAGTCACAGCTTGACAACAAACTTAACTCAGGACACAGGTCAGGACCCAAGGGACAAGTGCTCCCAGTAGATAGAGGTGCAGTAGTAGCAGCTTTTGAACAACGACAGAATAAAGTAGGAAAGACCTGAAGATCACTGTATCCCATCAGCATTAACAATTACTCAGGTTTTTTTTTTTTTTTTTTCAAATTTAACATCCTCCGGAACCATTTATAGGAAGTGGGGGGAGGACTGGGAAAACTTCCAAAATGGAAGAGACAGCAAGGGTGGTCTGAGGTCTTCCATGGTCTTTCATTTCATGGCTTTTCATTTGTTTACCTTTTCATTTGTTTACCCCATCAGTCCTGCTCAGGTCAGCAGAAACATGAGGAGTCAAAGAACAGATAGAAGCATCCAGCCCTGAAGATCAGAAGGTAAGGGGGTACAGGAAGGCAGGAACAGCATTAATCCGTGCCTCCTCTTCTAGCCAGGCCTTTTTCAATTTTCATTTCCACTGGTAGATATTTAATGTAATGGTTAACATTGACTTGGATTGACTATAAAGCATTATAAACCTGGGATGGTAGAGGGCATTAGTCTTCCTACCCCTCTTCTTTAAAGAATGCAGTATAATTTTAAACTGAAAGATTGTGTAGTAAAGAATTACCATCCTTATTTCTATTTTATGAAGAAATCCAACCAAAATTAAACCAGAGCAAATGAAGTTCAGATTTTCTCGAGCCTGTTATAATTTCCTACATACCCTGAGTTGAATTTCTCCGTTCTCCTTTCATGTTCTGGTACAATTAGGCATTTTCATTTTAGACAGAACTTTTTTTCTTGTTTTTTTAGATAATATTTGGACTTTAAAACTTGAGGCCTCCCATATCATATTTTAAATACATCAGCCTTGCTATGCCTGCTTTTCTTGAGCTCCTGAGGAGCATATGTGAGGATAGAGGGGGAGAATCAATAGACATTCCTTGCTGATAAATGCCGGTGCCAGCCGGCCAAAATGGACAGTACCTGAAAAGGGGAGTGAGGATTGAAAGAAATAAAAGAAGACAGAAAAGACACTTCTTGGGAGGGCTCACAGTAAATACTGCTGCCTCGATTTATTTCAGTTCTGCCTTTTTATACAGAAGAACTCAATTAGTTACAACTGCTGTTTTTCCCCACCTGTATCTGAGGGTTAGGGAGCAGTCAAAGTCTTCCACTATTGCCTCACAGTCAGGTGTTGTGAGGCTCTCCATATAAACATATTCCTCCTGATAAGGCAGATTAAGTACTGGTATGTATAACACAAACTCAGTAAACAAGGCTGCCACACCTCAATGCACATAATAGATTAGCAGCTCCCGACATCTCCCCCTTCTTTTTTTATTTTTATAACCCCAGATTATGCTATATCTGGGACAGAAGGTCCATGCCTGTCTTAGGTTGTCTTCTGCCAGAGCAAAGCCTTACCCGTCATCGGCACGTAGCTTCCATCAGCTATGCCCTGTCTTAGGTTGACTTTCTCCCAGAAGATCTTACCCGTCTTTGACTAC
>NW_008354274.1:5966542-5969688 GCF_000622305.1 Nannospalax galili
AGACGGGGGTCCTCATAATAGGGTTGATCTGGTTCTTGTGGAGCGGAAGGTTTGGTTTCACTTTTGTCCCAGCCATAGCTTATGGGATTCTCCTCTTCAGTCTCAGCCTTTGCTCCTAGGGCCCCAAGTATATTCCTTACAAAAACTGAGCGACTGTTTCCTTGCCCCATCTTCTCCCAAGATAAATACTCACCGCTCCCCAATTGTACCGAGTGCACTCCCTTAACTTCTCCAGCGGTGTCCTTCACCTTATCCCCTACTTTTCAGGTCCCTGTTCCAGGCGCCACTTGCCAGTGCCAGCCAGCCAAAATGGACAGTACCTGAAAGGGGGAGTGAGGATTGAAAGAAAGGAAAGGAGACAGAAAAGGCGCTTGCTTGGGAAGGCTCACAGTGAATACTGCCACCTCGATTTATTTCAGTTCTGCCTTTTTATACAGAAGAACTCAATTAGTTAAAACTGCTGTTTTTCCCCACCTGTATCTGAGGGTCAGGGAGCGGTCAAAGGCTTCCACTATTGCCTCAAGGTCAGGTATTGTGAGGCTCTCCATATAAACATATTCCTCCTGTTAAGGCAGATTAGATACTGGTGTGCATAACACACACTCAGTAAACAAGCCTGACACAGCTCAAAGATTAGCAGCTCCCGACAGATAAAGAGTAAATGGGCTCTTTTTCTTCTTCTAGTAATAATGTAGCATTTTAGAAACAATCCTTTAGAGATAAATGCCAACCCATGTCCTCAGAAGGGTGGAGAAAGGGGTATAAGAAAGAGGGTCATAGAGACTTCATTACCTGTCCTAATATCCAGGAATGCTACTTTCAGAGAATCAGAATGGGGCAGCTCATCCTGACTGAAACCCTTTCATTTTTCCATTCATTTTATCAGCACAAAAGGGTCAGATGACAGGCTTCAGTGGGCAGTGTCCTGGCACCAGGCCGTGAGCTTCATTTCATTCCCTCTCCTCTTTCTCCATAGGAGAAGGGCTGGGGAGATAGGTGGGGAACTCAGCGAGGAGTGGGAGGTGGAAAGATGAGTTTTTCTTTGTTATCAGACCATTAGGTTTCATCAACCCAAAGCTAAGAGTGTATAACTCCAAGGTAAAAAGTAACAAGACTGCAGGGTAGAGAAAAACAGCCCATGGGAGCAGTGGTAGAAAATTCTCTGAGAAAAGCAACACAAAAAAAGATCACAGCCCAGAAAGACCCTGCTGAGAGGAGAGATGACAGGGCCAGGGCCACAGAGACTGGGGCAATGAAATGCCCTTGGGGGTTGGAGGGAGGGGAATAGAGAGAGTTGGGGAGCAGGTAGAAGAAAGCTGTACAGCAGCCACAAGCCTTTCAGACAGAACGGACTTGCTGTAAAGTGGCGGTAAGAGGTATAAGCAAGGATTTTTCCAGACCTGCTAATCTGAGGGCAGGCTTGCTCCCAGGTCCCCTTGAAAATCATGGGGGAAGGAAGAGGAGAAAGTCACAGGGCAGCAGTTGAAACAAACAAGGACATATTCTCATTTCATGATAGGCAAGACAAATGACAGGACCCTCTGGACAGTTTTGAATTCTGCCATGTTTGCTTTCTTTATTTTTAGATGTACCTTTTAAAAATTTTATTTACCCCTTTTTCATAACTTTTTCAGTTTTCTTAAAGACAGATTTATTTTATTTGTATCTGATTGATTGATTGATTGACTGAGGTTTTACTGTAGCCCCAGCTGCCCTGAAACTCTGTGTAGGCCAGGCTAGTCTTAATCTCACAGAGATCTGCCTCCCCTCACTTGAGTGCTGGGATTCGAGGCACACATGCACCACTGTGCTGCATCTGTTTTCCTTTTTTACATTATTTATATCCCTGCCTTGTTTTGCTGTTTCTGTTTCGGTATTTTGCTCTATCTCTCTGAATGGTGCATGGAATTGAGGCTACAGGTGACCTCTGCCAACTGAGAAGACTTTTTTAATAAAGTGACTGGATCCATCTATCCATTTTCAAAAGACATAATATGGAAGGCTTATGGTAGCACACAGTGAAAATTACTCAAAAAGATCTCCAATTATTTATTCCAAAAATTAGGAAATGGAGGAATATCAGGTATAAATGGGAGTGTATCATTTCATTAATGATCTGTGAATTGCATAGTATTCAGATGCATAGCTGAATGAAGCACCCATTTGATGCTTCCATGACAAATTCAGCATGTTAAATGGCAGATCATACAAACTAAAGTATTTGAGGAGAAAAGCTCAGTAAGTAAAGCACTCATTGGAAAGCAGCACTGGAGAAGCCCATACAGATGAAAGAGCAGCAGGAATGAAGGTGAGGCTGAGTACTTGTCACTGTGAGGTGTAACCATAGTGACAGGTGAGAGCTGCAGGACCCCGGCTCTCAAGTCCTCATGGATATGAAGACATGCAATATCAATCTGTTATGTGGAATACAGAAGTATAAAGTAGCCTAAAGTCATAGAAAATGTATTCCATGCCATCATAGAATGTTACACAAATATATGCAAAGAATAAAAAGCAAAGCCTGAGACGTGGCCTCCAGGGAGAGAAGCTGTTCAGAACCACAACTGACATGAACTGCAAAGACTTCTTCAGACCTCATGTAGTTAAAATGCAGAGTACGACATAAAATTAAATGAGGTTCCAACGTTTAAAAAAGATCTCCACTTCGTTGTCAAAACACACAGTTTCACAAAGAAAAATTCATTCCAAGGCAATTGACATTGAGACGTTTTCACATACATTTCTAATCTCTATATACATGACTATCACTTGTCACAGTCGCCCACCTTCTGAGCTCCTCGGCATGTGAGTATGAATACAAATTCATCAGATAGACAGCCTTCCTCTCCCACTAGAGCCTCCATACTCTGCTATCCCTGCCAATATCTACTGTGCTATCAGCACCCTCATCCATTCCCCCCTATCTGCCCTTCTGGTAAATCTAGTCAGCAAGAGGTCCCTGTTCCAGGAGGATCAGCTGTTCCTCATCTACGGCAATCTATTGTCAATATTCCTTTGGATAGAATTGGGGTCTGCTGTTCATTTTTCCAGTAGTATCTTGGAACTTTCTGGAAGAGCATTTATCCATCCTGGCCAACAACTCGACTGAAGGTATCGCCTGTCTGTCTTTGCTGTTTGTCAAGTAG
>NW_008354274.1:5969863-5978711 GCF_000622305.1 Nannospalax galili
CTTCTAATTTAAAAAAATACATTTTATTGAAAAAAAAATGTAGGAAACAACATATCTTAAAATGAAGTGGAGATCTTCTTTAAAGGGTAAAAACTCAGCCAATTTTATGTCCTACAGGGCTTTTACTGAGTTCATTACTGTATGACTGTATTCATTCAACTGTGAACCTAAAAATTTACAGCCACCTTTGAAAGAGATGTATCCTTGCTCTGGAATGCGTTACTGAATATGTTAAAGCTGTAATGAAATGCTTCTAAATTTAAAAAAAATGCAGAGTACGGGGAAAGGAAAGAACACTTAGAGCAGTAGGAGGCAAGGGCTTAGGTGCTTATAAGGGCAAGCCTCTTAGCATGATAGGTCGTTTAGATAAAAGTCTCAAACCTGAAAACAAGGGCTCATATATTTCAAACCATGAAATAAAATCATCGTTAAGCAAGTTACCTCTGTCCATTTTCATTATCCTTTAAAATCAGTGACGAATTAACCCACCATCACATGAGGTATTTTGAGAACTGCACAAAATACAATAGAGATAAGTATAATCAAGAGTGTCAGAAAGAATCCACCTCTCTATAGAACATCAGCATGATGAAGGTATAAATCATCATTCACTCAGTGAATTAGCAAGCCTCTAAGATAAAAAAGGAAGATTTAGTGCTTATTCAAGAACACAATGACTTCGATCTTTCCAATTAATAACTGAACACTGCCAATCAGGATTTAAATAAGAGCAGGTTCAACTGCTTTTTGACTGTACAAGAGAGGTGAAGTGGGAAGTACGTTGAAGCAAGTAGAATTGGTTAGAAATGGTACATTTGTAGGTATATGTGACCCACTACAATTGCATGAGAAAGGGCTGGAGAGATGGTTCAGGGGTTAAGAGCACCTACTTCTGTTTTCACTGCTGTGTGATTAATACAGAGGCTCAAAACTGTTCAAAGTACTGAAAGTAAGTACTGGTAGTGCTCAGCCTAAAAGGAACATCTATATCAAACACCTCCTCTCAAGGCTCAGGAATTATCATAGTAGAGAGCAAGAAAAGAATACAAGAGCCAGAAGATGGGGAGGAGTGTAGTGAAATTCTGTCCTCTGGATGTGACACGAAGTCATAGTAGTTTTAGTTACCAAGTAACATCAAGCCAGTCAACATTCAAGGGTGAATATGAGACCCCCTCCCACTCGCTGAGAAGCTATTGGGAGTTGGTGGCTTTTCTTGGGCTGTAGAATCACTGCTTCTTGGCAGCGTGGCCACAGTTGAACTTCATAATGCGGGTATCTTGTGCCTTGATGTATACGTCATGAAATTAAAGCATTTGTGCAGTAAATATATGTGTTGACTCCTATTTATTTAGCCATTATTTACAACAGCCAAGGCACTATAGAGTAGTTGTGCCAATGGATTCACAGATGAAAATGAGGTGTATACATAAAAGTGGAGTATTATTCCCCTATAAAGAACTATGTAATGTTGTTTCCAGGATTTCCAGGAACATGAATGGAAGTTCACCATATCGTATTAAATGAAATAAATCAGACTTAGGAAGACAAATATCACCTGGCCTCTGTTTTTTGGGAGGGGTACTGAACCAACAGGAAGATAGAATGAAAAGTATTTGAAGTGGATGTGAATAGTAATACTGTTTTCTGTACAATGTTCAACTTATATCCATCATTTTGTACAATTAGAGTAAAAGTTGCCTGAAAATTTTCTGTTGACAATCTTCACTATTGCACAGAAACATATTACACAATTGCAGTATAATATTTTCTTAGCATTTATTTCTAATAAAAAGTTTATTGTTTTATAAAATATACCCATGTCCTGGATAAAAAAATGTATAAATCATAAGGTGAATTAAAGGAAGAGGTGTTTGAAAAATATGTCTTCTAATGTTAAGGGAATAGGAGTGCATAAAATAACTAATGCAGGATTCTTCTGTTTTTCAGGGCTAAGTAAACAAACCTCAAATACATGGATAGTAAGTCTTTTACTGACCTACATTCCTGCTAATGAGACAGGATATATGACCTGCCTGTATCCTATTCATAGCCAACAGAAGAAAATCTTTCTACTTGCCACAAGATGTATTATAGTATGATGTATATACAGTTGATATAATGGAGGAATGGAACAAAGAATAAAATAACAGTTAAAAATTAACATGCAGAAAGCAATAGCTGAGAGGTACATAAACAATTGATTGCCACATATTTCAAGACTAAGATAAAGAAACAAGAGGACATGAATTAGCTCTGCCATCTCTTTTACTGTGATTTGTTATGCATTATGGATCTGTGTCTAAACATCATAACTCCATATAATTTTTTAGCTAATATAATGCAGGTACTTCATGTTTATGTTTGAGTTTAATAAACAATGTTTGACTTGTGGTTAGTGCTATTTAATGTCATTTCAGGTGCCCCTACTACTAAGAGTTGCCTGGAAAGTCAAGAGACACATGTGTGGCATGTGGGAAGCACCAATAGTATTCCAAGTGAAGTGGTGGCTGAAGGAGGTATAACAATGCCAGCAAAAACCATGTTTTGAATATAAATGTAATGATAGGAAACTGTTCTAGATTGTTTCCTTAGTAACTTAACCCATGGTAAAATGTCCTACTTTTCCATTGTGAACCTGAGAAGATGCAGACTTGTGAAGAACCTGATAATGTCAATGGAACTGATAACACCTGTCATCCTGAGCATTTTACTACCCCAAACAACATTAAAAGTTCATAGTGTTCTGTTCAGTATATTTCACCAGAGATGTGTATATACATAAATACCATGTTATGTACTTACAAAAATATTGTCTTTTAGAAACTTCTAGTAAATTCAGCAAATATTGACAATCCCTTGTTTTTACAACACTTGTTTTGCAAGATGTGTTTCATGTAAGTAAGCAACCATGGCATGTAATATATGTTGGCTAATGAGCTTTAACAAGACTAATGTCAATAAGTGATTCAGTGCCTACTGGAGGAAAATGTTATAAATGTAGTTTCAATGAAAAATCTTAAGATATTTTATCTCATGGATCATCTTGGCGCAGACCTTTAATCTCAGTACTTGGTTGGGAGATGGAGGTAGATCTCTGAGAATTTGAGGACCAGCATTGTCTCCATAGCAAGAACCTGGCCAACCAGGCCTAAATTGTGAGACTTTTTCTCAAAAAACAAACAAACAGTTAGGATATTTTATCTCACAGAACATCATTAAGTACGTGCTAAGAAAAAGCCATATTGCTAAAAAAACTTTAACAAATTATTTTGTCTCAAGGCAGAAATGAAGATTCAACTGGAAGTCCATCAAAGTGCAAAATCCAAACAATGTGTGAAAATGACTGACCTCATATCACAGCACCCCAAGACATATCACTCGTGTGAAATCTTCTGAACATAAGAAATGTCAGAAAACTTTCTGTTCTAAATCCAGTGTCATTGCACATCAGAGTCTTCATACAGGTGGCAAGCCCTATGAGTGTACAGAATGTAGTAAAGATTTCTTGGGCAAGTCAAACTTCACTGTACACCAGGGAACTCACATAGATGAGAAGCCCTTTGTATGTAAAGAATGTGGCAAAGCTTTCTTCTTCAAGTCAGTTTACTCATCATCGTATTAATCATACACTTGAATGTGAACAACGTGATAGCTCTTTCTACCACAGGTCACAACTCACTGATCATAAAAGAATTCATGGTCAGAAGGCTTATGAATATTAAGAATGTGGTAAAGCTTTCTGCCACAAGTCAGCCTTCAGTAAACATCAGAGAACTCACACAAGTGAGAAGCCTCATGAATTTGCAGCATGCGATAAAGCTTTCTATTGTGAGTCAACCTTCAATAAACATCAAAGAATTCATAAAGGTGATAAGCCCTATAAATGTGAAGAATGTGGCAAAGGTTTTTTTCAAGTCACACTTAGCCTGCCATCATAGAATTCATACAGGTGAGAAGCCTTATGAATGTAAGGAATATGGTAAAGCTTTCTGCCAGAAGTCAGCCCTCAATAAACATCAGAGAACTCATACAGGTGAGAAGCTTTATGAATGTATAGAATGTGGTAATTCTTTCTCCTACAAGTCAACCCTCACTGACAATCAAGGAACTCTTACAGGTGAGAAGCCCTTTGAATGTCAAGAATGCAAAAAGCCTTTCTCTTCAAAATCAGATCTCAGTAAACATCATAGAACACATACAGGTGAAAAACCTTATGCCTGCCAAGAATGCAAGAAAGGTTTCTCCTCCAAATCAACTCTCAATATGCATCGTAGAACTCATATAGGTAGAAGCCCTATGAATGTGAAAAATGTGGTAAGGCTTTCCTCTCCAAGTCATGCTTAGTCTGCCATCATAGAACTAATACAAGGGAAAAGCCTTATGAATGTCAAGAATGTAAGAAAACTTTTTCCTCCAAGTCAGCTCTAAATATACATCATAGAACTCATACAGGGGAGAAACCTTATGAATGTGAAGAATGTAATAAAGCATTCTTCTAGTCCTCTGCTCTCAGTCATCATCATCAAACTCACAGAGTTGAGAGGCCCTATGAATGTGAAAAATGCAGTAAAACTTTCTACAACAGATCAGGTCTCAATGCACATCACAGAACTCATACTAGCAAAAAAAGCCTTCTGAGCGCCAAGAATGCAAGAAAGCTTTCTAAACAGTAATACACATCAGAGAGCTCATAAAGGTGAGAAGCATCATGAATGTGGAGAGTGTGGCAAAGCTTTCTTTTCCAAGTCATACTTAGTCTACCATTGTAGAAGTTGTACAGATGAAAAGCCTTATGAATGCCAAGAAAGCAAGAAAGCTTTTTCCTACTCTTCTACTCTCACAAAGCATCTTAAAACTCATACAAGTGAGAAGTCTTATGAATGTGAAGAATGTGGTAGCTTTTTCTACCAAAGGTCAAAACTCACTGAACATCAGAGAATTCATACAGGTGAAAAGCCTTATGGATGTCAAGAATGCAAGAAAGATTTCTATTCCAGGTCAGCTGTTACTAAACATCATAGAACTCACATGGGGAGAAACCCTTTTAATGTAAAGAATGTGGCATAACTTTCTCCTACTCCTCTGAGTAAACTTATGTAGTTGGGTAGCCCTATGAATCTGAAGAATACTGGAAAGCTCTCTTCCAAGTCAGATAGAAATGCTCATTATGGTACTCATACAGGTGAGAAGTCCTATGAATGTAAAGACGGCTGAAAAAATTTCTTCTGCAAGGCACAGTTAACAACTCATCACGGAACTCATATACCCATAAAACCCTATTCATGAGATTGCAGGAAAACTTTTTTCCTCCAAGTCATGCTTCTCAAGATGTGAAAAACTATATTCATACTAATATCGAGAACAGAGAATCACTTTTTCCTATCACTCACAACTCAGTTAACATCAAAAATGTCATATACACAAGAAACTGTGAAAAAAAGAACAAAAAATATCTGTAAATCAATTCTCTTTATAAGAAGCTTGGTAAATATACATAATTCAGAAAAGCTTAGCTTCATTACTCATAACTCATTCTATGTGGAAGAACTCAGATGAGACACTCTCAGAATATGAAGGCGAATATGTATGAAATCTTACAGTAATAGTACTTGTTTGACATCTAAGAGTACATGCACATGAGACTGAACCAAGCGAAGTACATATGAAGCCTTTCTACCACATGGCTACTGATCTGAAAACCCTTATTTGTATGAGACACCATGTCTGTAAAGAAGGTACCAAGGCTTTCTACTGAAAATACTCTCAATGTAAGCAATTTAGGAATCCTATGAATTTAAAACATTGAAAAACTTTTAGTACTGGTGCAAATCTCAGTAAACATTAGTCCACGTACAGTTGAATAGCCATGTCAGTATCTTTATGATTGAGAAAGTTTTCTAGCATTGCGCACTGTCCAATGACATTGGAAACCTCAGATAATTAAGCGACCCCATTAAAGTAAAAGACCACAGGAAATCTTTAGTAAATATGTCTGCCTGTAGAAGGGGATAAGCATCATTGTGTTTTATCAGGGAGGGATGGTTTCATACCAGAATAAAATAACTGTATTATCCCGAGTTAAGGCAGTGACATACCAATATCTATGCCTTATGAGATTCTGTTTATATTGCATTAGAAAAATGAATTTCCAGAAAGAGGTAATTATTTGTGTTTAACTATATCATACTACAAATAGACACCAAGTGAGAAGATACAGGGTGTCAAAACACTGCCTTGTGAAAGTGAATACATGATTACATAGTCACTGGAAGCCATTAAACTTTGCATGGAAGATATTACTTTATTCAAATTTTTAATTCTTACAGACTTATTTTTATGAATGGGTATGTGTACAAGTGTCCACAGAGACCAAAGGAGCATCTTGGATACCCTGGAGTGGGACATCTAGGGGATTATTAGCCACCCAGTATTGGTGCTCATAAGCAAATTCTGGTCCTCTCCAAGAGAAGCCCTCACTTAAGCCTGAGCCATCATTTCAAGTCCTTGTGTTCAGATTTTAAAACTCAACCATGATATTGAGAAAATTGCAATGAATGAATGGCAAATCAAATGAGTGTGTCATGTATGTATGGTGTAGTCATTTTGAAGGGGTCATGATGAAAGGTGCTGAGCTAAGTATTATTGAAAAGCAGGCTTTAGCCTGTCTTCTGGAAGCTTCCAATACTGCACAAACTACTCCAGCTTTCAAGTGATTTTATCACAATGGTATGAGTTTTCAAGTGTTATGTTACTTTCCCTGATAATAAATATGTTTTAAATAAATAGAAATTTTTCTTATACTCCAGTTGAAAAACATGTAAATAAGTTGAAAATGTTGACATAAAAATCGTGTTTAATTGGAGTCATTAATATGATCCTATAATCATTCCATTCTGAATCATTCATTGCTTTGTGACTGTTCTTTCCTCCACTCATGGGGTTTTAACTCTGACCAGTATTGTTGTGCTTGTGAATGTTTGTATTGTGCACATGGACTCTAATTTCTCTATTCCTGTGCCATTGTTGGGGAATATCTGTGTGTTCATGAGCCAGTTTCCCGTGATGGGTAATAACTTCTATCCCATCTTCAGGAGTACTCATTTCTTCCAACTCATCACCTGTCCTGTTTTATCTACCTGCTATGATTTTCTCTAGTTCTAAAGCATGTTGAGGATATTTTATGATGATGAACTCTTACATTTGGCCACTCAAGTCTCTTGCCTTTTTGTTCTAGGCTTTCTGTTTATTCCTTTCTTTTTTTTAAAAAAGGAGTTGACCCATGTGTCAGGTGAGGTAATTCCTCCTATTGTGCTAGTTCTGGTTTTACTCTCCTGTGTAATCTGAACAGCATATCAGTATCAGATGCAAAGCATGCCTCACCTGCCACAGATTCTGGACTTCTCACAGCCTTCCTGCTGAAAACACCAGCAACCTACCCATGAGAAATGAAGTTTCCACAGTTCTATGTATTGCAGGTCCCTCTTACTTCAAGTCTGTCCATCTCCACACTATGTTTGTTTTGTTGTTCTTACATCATTTTTCAGACACCGTCACACTCTGTTGCTGAGATATCAAACATGCTGCCTCAGGCACAAAAGAACCTAAGATATGGGGTCACTAAAAAGAAGTATTTTTAAATTCTGAAGACAGCAGTGTGGAGTTGCCCATGTCCCAGTGCTGCTGACAAGAGGAAAAAGGTTTGTGGACCCTCTTGGGAGAGATGAGAGAGAAGTACCTGGGCACTGACCAGGGACAATAGGAAAGAGGTGAAAGGAAACCAGAAGTCAGCCTCACCATGCAACTACTTCTGATTTTCCAGAATATTCTCCTAATGAAATTACTACTACTCCTCACTTCCCTCTGCTACAGTGTAAAGAATGAAGGAATGGGCTTCTGGGCCTGGCCCTGCCCTCACCTCCCTCTGCTTCCCTGGGCCTGCAGGACCTGCCATGGGCCTCTCTCCTACCGGCAGGCCTCTCTCCTGGGTAAGTCCATTGAGCCCTCCGAGCCTTGACTCCTTGAGACTCATTCACCTTCCCATCTCTGCCACGGTTCTCTCCTCCGAGTTTGGGTCCTGCCCCATTCCTTGTCTTGGGGCCCCAGACACCTGGGGAACCAATACTGCTCCCTGATCCTTTTCATCCTGACCAACATAGTGTCTTCTCTGGGCCCCAGGAGCACTGCTTCTGGGCCTGCACCCGCCCTCAACTCCCTCTGCTTCCCTGGGTCTGCTCCACCTTCCAGCCTCTTTCTGGGACCCTGGGGCTGACCTTTCCTCTTCCTGATCCTTTGCATCCAAACCAACCCAGCTCCTCAGTGCAGTCCCCAGGAGGCCTTGGGGCCTCTTCCTGCCCCATCTGCTTTTGCAACTCTTGGTGGCACAGCCAACAGCTGCCCTAGACCGGCATCTTTCCTGGGGCAGGCTCCCAGGTCAGTCCAACGCCCAAATTCTTGAGGCCAAAATTGTTCCTGGAGGGATCCAGACCTTAGGAGAAATTTTAAAACATCTGACACTCATCTGAACTGGGCCTCTGTGGGAACTCCTGAAGACAAAAGCAATCCGGCCACTCTAATATAAAATCAAAAGAGAGAACCTGAAGCTTAGATGAACAAGCTTTTCATGTCCAAAAGTAAACCACAAAGACACATAAAGTACACAAAAAGAAGCAGACCTAAACTTGAAGGATTGAGTCTCACACAAGAATCAGAAACTACGAAAGAAATTCACATGTCAAAATCACAGAGAAAACATAATAACATGAAAAACCAAAATAACATATCCCCACCAAATACCAATAGTCCTCTAGAGGAGTACAATGAGAACCCCCTAGAGATAATGCAGGACATG
>NW_008354274.1:5979611-5979945 GCF_000622305.1 Nannospalax galili
CGCCAACCCAGATTACAATACCCATCAAAATGTCTATTATAGTCTAAGGGGAAAGAAAAATCTTCCATGATATAAATAGGCTGAAGGAATTCATGTCCACAAAACAAGCCCTTCAGAAAGCTCTGGAAGCAATACAAAGAGCTGAAGAAAAGAATGACTATACCCAAGGGATTGCGGAAAGAATTCCAATGAAGGTATAACTGCGGAAAAGTACAGCTATATCACGAATGTAAACTGAAATAAAAATGACATGATTCAATACTCATCTTTCATTAATAACTTTAAACATTAATGGACTGAACTCCCCAGTCAAAAGACACAGACTATATGAATG
>NW_008354274.1:5980323-5980588 GCF_000622305.1 Nannospalax galili
AATCAGAATTAATACCATGTATCAAATGGACTTAACAGACATCTACCGAGTATTCCACCCAAGCACCAAAGGACAAACTCTCTATTCAGCGGCCCATGGAACCGTCTCCAAAATCGACCATATACTGGGGCACAAAGCAAACCTCAACAAATACAAAAAGATTGAAATAATTCCATGCATTCTACCAGACCACAGTGCAATAAAGCTTAAAATCAACACTGGAAGAAACCCTAGTAAGTACATGAACACATGAGAATAAACAAAA
>NW_008354274.1:5980786-5981073 GCF_000622305.1 Nannospalax galili
CAAATCAACAAAATCAGAGATGAAAGGGGAAACATCACAACAGATACCAAAAAGATCCAGAACATTATAAGGGAATACTTTAAAAACCTATGTGCTAGTAAATTTGAAAACATAAAAGAAATGGATGGGTATCTTAAAGCATGGGAACCACCAAAACTAAACCAAGAAGAGATTAACAGCCTAAACAGACCCATAACACAAAAAGAAGTTGAAATAGTAATACAAAACCTCTGGAGTAAAAAAATCCCAGGACCAGATGGATTTACAGCAGAATTCTACCAGACATT
>NW_008354274.1:5981825-5997538 GCF_000622305.1 Nannospalax galili
GAATAACACTGAGCACTAAGAGCAATGCTGGGGGGGATTACTACACCAGATTTCAAGCTGTATTACAGAGTTATCATCTTAAAAACAACATGGTACTGGCAGAAAAATAGACCCATAGACCAACGGAGCAAAATTAAAGATCCAAATATGAGCAAATGCAATTTCAGCCACCTGATATTTGACAAAGGGGCCAAGAACATTAACTGGAGGAAAGACAGCATGTTCAGCAAGTGGTGCTGGCAAAACTGGGTCTCCACTTTTAGAAGAATGAAATAAACCCCTATCTTTCACCCTCACAAAAGTCAATTCCAAATGGCTCAAAGACCTCAATGTAAAGCCTGAAACTCTGAAACTATTAGAAGAAAACATTGGGAAAAATCTACAAGACATAGGCATAGGAAAGGACTTTCTAAACCAGATATCAATTGCTCGGGAAACAAGGGAAAAAATTAAAAAATGGGACCTCATTAAACTAAAAAGCTTCTGTACATCAAAGAAAACAACCAAAGAAGCAATAAGAAAACCCAAAGAATGGGAGAAAATCTTCACCAGTGACATATCTGACAGGTTTAATAACTAGAATTTATAACGAACTCAAAAAACAGAACCAAGACAAGAAGCAACCCAATTAAAAGATGGATTAAGGAGCTGAACAGAGATTTCTCAAAAGAAGAAGGAAAGATGGCTCTGAAACATCTTAAAAGATGTCCAACATCACTAATAATCAGGGAAATGCAAATTAAAACCACTTTAAGATTTCACTTTACCCCAGTCAGACTGGCTAAGATCAAGAGGAAAAATCATACCAAATGTTGGACAGGATGTGGGGAAAGGGGAACACTCATCCACTGCTGTTGGGGCGGCAAACTGGTTCAAGCCCTATGGAAAGCAGTGTGGAGAACTCTTAAAAAACTATAAATGAACCTACCACTTGACCCAGTTATACCACTCCTTGGCATATACCCAAAGAACTCATCCTATTGCAGAGACACATGTACATCCATGTTTGTTGCTGCTCTTTTCACAGTAGTTAAGAGATGGAAATAACTTAAGTGTCCCTCATTTGATGAGTGGATAATGAAAATGTGGTTCATTTATATGATGGAGTTTTACTCAGCAGTAAAGAAAGATGAAATCATGAAATTTGAAGGTAAATGGATAGAACTAGAAACTGTTATACTAAGTGAAGTAACACAGACTCAGAAAAAAAATTGACATATGTTCTCCCTCATATGTGGATCCTAGAACCAGACTCTGATAAATAAGTATACAACCAGACATAACTACAGGAACCAGGATAATGGAAAGGAAACAGGGAGATAAAGGAAAAGAAGTAACCTGAAGAGAAGAACAGTAGGAAACAGTCCTTAATAAGGAAGATATGGATAAAAATTGGGTTAGTTTAAGGGAGAGTGGAGGGAAGTGTATACAAGGAACCTAGGGGATAAAGGGAAAGAAGGAGCTCAAGAGAGGTAGGACCACAGGAGAAGGGTATTATTAAGGGAGAAAGGGGGGAAATGGGGGCACCTTAAATGGGAAACCTATGATGGAGGGGTGAGACAATGTGAGAGATAAACAATGCCTAGCTAGTTTTGAAAACCAGAGAGAACCATATTACTACTACAACCCACTGACAATTTATACATAGCAGATCAAGAAATATATGTCTAGGTAAGCTTTGCCTGAGAACAACTGGTCTTTGCCGAAGATTTTTCTACATGACACAAAGTAATTAAAAATACCAGACTCGTGGAACTAACCTTCTTGGTTGTTTAACAGACATAATTTGAGGTCTATAATAATTTTGTCAGAGGGACATAAAGGACACTTTTCACTCCTTGCCCTCCTATGTTGACTAGTTCAGGGGACTATGAGCATCTCTCAAAATGTCTTATAATGGCAGTGGGTCACCTGTCCTCTTGATCAAGGAGGCTGAGGAGACCCCACCAGATGGACTTGAACCAGTGTCCAGTCTATAAAGAGGAGGGTCAACACAGAGGAATCATTTCCTTCATGCCTCCAAGCGAAGCCAACCATTGTCGAGCAGGATCTTTGACTTATCTTCACATAGGTGGAACTGATAAAACAAAGGAGCTAGGGGCTCCTCCCAAGCCCATGTGACCCCTGAGGAACAGATTCTCAAGTGACCTTAAGAGTAAAAATAAATCGGTTTTATGTGCACCAACTGTATGGCCTTAAACACCCAAAAGGAAAGTATAACCAAAGATTATGTGGGCCAACATAATTTCATAAGAATCCATATATATAGCTTAAGGCTACATAACAAGTAACAATGCCAGACAAGCGGTACCTTCTTTTAGTTGTTGTCCAGGGTGGCCAAAGGGATTCCCAGATAGTAACCCAGCATAGAACTGGGAAAATGAGCAGCAGACCCCAATCTTATCCAAAGGAATATAGACAACTCATTACTGCTAGATGAGGAACAGTTGACCCTCCTAAAACAAAGACCTCTATACAGGCTGACTAGATTCACCAGAAGGGCAAGTAGTGGGGAATGACTGGGGGTGCTGACAACACAGCAGACAGTAGCAGGGATATCAGAGTATAAGGGCTCTAGTGGGGGGAGCGAGGCTCTGGGAGGGTGCTACCTGGGAAGTGGGTATATAAATAAATAAAAAAAGAAAAAAAATTCTTCAAAGCATAAAAATTTGCTCCTTAATAATTAGTAGATGTGAAAAACACTACCATTGAAATCTATCTGATGACTTTATATCCATGTTCAGATGCCAAGGAGCTCAGAAAGTAACTGACTGTAACTAGTAATAATTAGCTCTAGGAGATTAGGAACACATGTGCATCATAGTGTCAGTTGTATTAAAAATGAATTTTTCTCTATGAAACTGTATTTTAATAATGAAATGGAGATCTTTTTTAAAATTTAAAACCTCATTTAATTTTATGGCTTATAGGGCTTATATGGAGTACAATATTGTATAACTCTATCAATTCAACTGTAAACCAGAAATTTACAGCCAATTTTGATAGAGATGCATCTTAACTCTGAAAATTGTTATTGAATATGCCAATGCTTGTGTAATGAAATGCTTCTTGTAATTATATGATTATTAAATAAATAATTTTTTAAAAATGAAGGAATCATGGACTCATGATGGCCTTCTGTTGTAATTGGAATAAGAAATGTTCCCAATGTGGTCAAGAACTAAAAATATTTGGTTCCCAGTTGGTGGTGATGTTTGGGGTGGTTGTGGAACCTTCAGAAGGTTGAGCCTGTCAACAAGAATTAGGCCATTGATATGGATCATTAGGGTTTAGTCACTCTCCTTCCATGCTCCCTTCTGGTATGTAGTTTTTAAGGAGATCATCCGGACTCCAGTTCCTGCCTTCATGCTTTGTTTTACTATTTTTGGCTTCCCTACCAGGATGGAATCTATCCTTCTGGAACTTTGAGACAAGCCAGCAAGCCAAACCCACCCTTTTTCATCATTTATTTTGATAATGTTATTTTATCACAGCAGTAGAAAATATAACAGAAATTGGCACCAGGAAAGTGCAATTTTTTTTTCTTTTTTGGTGAAGAACCTAACCATGTTGTCTAAAGGAAAAGGAAGACTTTTGAACTTGGGATATAAATGACATTGACAACTGTAAGCAGAGCATAATGCACCATTTGAGTAGGAGCCTAGAAAATAATAATGCAGAGAGTAATTCTAACAGCAGAGTACCTGCTCATGAGTTTTAAGGGGGGAAAATAAGAACTTCTTTAGAAACCAGGCTAGTTATCTTTGTGTAAGATTTTGTCAAAGATTCTGGCCATATTGTGCCCATGTCCTGAGAATTGGCACAAAGCTTAATTAAAAATTATGGACTAGACTTGGTCAGTGCTAGCTTCTCCGCCCTGCAGCAGGGGCTGAGACCTTGGAAGGTTGCCTAAGAGTGTCTGGATCTGGGATCTGCATGGTGTTAAACTTCAACAAATCCCATGGTGCCCAACTCCCTACATTCAGACCATGTGTGGCCCTGCCACTGGGCCTTGGCTAGGCTTTTCTACCCTTAAGAAGGGACCCACACTTTAGTAGACTGTCTGTGTCTGGATCAAGCCCCCAATGGTGGTGAGCTTCCCCAAATCACAACATGGCCATTCCCCCTACTCTACAACCACGTGTGGGCCCTCCCAATTCACCAGTGCTAGGCTTCCCTGCCCTACAGTAGGGGGCCTGATCTTAACAGACTGCTTGAGAGTGCCTGTAACTGGCTTCAACTGTGGTGGTGAGTTTCCCATACCATGCTGTGCCACAGCCCCCTACATTGGGACCACATGTGGCCCCTCCCTCTGTTTCAGTGCTAGACTTCTGTGCTCTCTAATAGTGGCTCAGACCTTTACAGACTACCTGAAAGTGCCTAAATTGCCCTCTACTCTGAACCTTAGCAAACTTCCAAAATTGTGCTGTGACTGCTTCCTAGTAGGGGTTCAGACCTTAGGTGGAAGCTTGAGTACATGACTGGCACCTCACATGGGCCCCTGTGGGAGCTCCTGATTAGCTGTACTGAAATTATCTGTTCCCTCCAATATAAACTCTGAGAAAACCTGAAGCCTAGACAGCTTTACATACCCAATAATAAAACAACCAAGGCACACCAATAATACAAGCAGAAGTAAACTTCAACTCAACAAAGGAAGGCTTGAGTTTCATACATGTATCACAAACAACAAAAGAAATCCACATGGCAAAATCACAGTGGAAAAATAATAATACAGAAAATCAAAATAGTATGTTACCACCAAACCCCACCAGTCCTACAGAAGAGTTCTATAAGGAGAACCCTCTAGATATAACCCAAGATGCAGAATTTAAAAGAACAGTCATGCCGGGCATGGTGGTGCACACCTTTAATCCCAGCACTTAGGAGGCAAAGGCAGGTGGATCTCTGTGAGTTCAAGGCCAGCCTGGTTTATGAAGTGAGTTCCATGACAGCTAGGGCTACAGGGAGACCCTGTCTCAAAAAAGACTAAAAAAAACAAAACAAAAACAGTCATAACATGATAACACAATTCAACAATTTTAAAGAACACACAAACAACTAAAAGAAGATAGGGACAAACTTCTAACTGAATTCACAGAAGATATAGAAATAATGAAGAAAACTCAGGCTGAAATATAGAAGGAAGTGAAAAACTCAGTAAGCCAAAGTGAAACAACAGGAGAAAGCCTCATCGATAGAATGAATGGCACAGAAAAGAGAAAATCAAGACTGGATGATAAAACTGAAGACTGGGGCTGCTCAAACAAAGATTACGAAAAAAATTTTAAAATACAGGAATGGAATATGCAGGAAAAGACCAAATTCACGCATCATGGGCATAGAGGAAGGGGAGGAATTTCAGGTTAATGGCATTGGCCAGATCTTAAACAAGATTGTAGAAGAGTATTTCCAAAATTAAGGAAAGACAGCCATACAAATACAAGAAACACATAGAACACCAAATAGACAGGACGGTCCCCATGGCATATCATAGTAAAAGTACTAAATGTAGAGAACAAAAAGATAATACTGAAAGCTGCAAAAGAAAAACCCATCAGAATTAGCTGGCTTATCAATGGAAACTATGAAAGCCAAAAGAGCCCAGACCAAACTATTCCCAGTTCTAAATGACCATAGATGCAAATCCTGAATATTTTACCCAGGAAAACTGACTATTATAGTTGAAAGGGGAAGAAAAATCTTCTCTGACATGAATAGCCTGAAAGAACACGGGTCCACAAAGCCGGCCCTTTAAAGAATCCTTGAAACAATATATTGAATGGAGAAAGGAACAACTATACCCAGGAGCAACAGAAAGAAAATAAATGAAGGTATAAATGTGGAAAAACAAAATTAGACAGAGAACGCAAACAGAATTCAAAACAAAAGCAACTAATACACATCTTTCAATATTAATTTTAAATACCAATGCCCTGAACTCCCCAGTCAAAAAGACATAGGATAGTTGAATGGGTTAAGATACAAAATGCATCCTTGTGTTGTCTACAAGAACACCATCTCACCTTCAAGGACAGGCTCTACTTTAAGATGAAAGGATGAAAAAGAATACTCTAAGCCAACAGTACTAAGAAACAAGCAAGGATTACACTTCTAACCTCTGACAAAATAGACTTCAAACTAAAACTAATCAGAAAAGATAAAGAGAATCACTTCATTCTGATCAAAGGAACAATTGACCAAGAAGATAATACAATCATGAACATGTATACACCAAACTGTGGTGCACCCAATTTCATCAAAACAGTACTACAGGACTTTAAGACAAAGATTAACCCCAACTCAGAAATAATAGGGCACTTAAATACCCCACTGACTCCATTAGACAGATCAACCAGACAAAGAATAAATAGAGTGACATCTGAATTAAATGATACCATACATCAAATGGACCTAACAAATATCTACGGGATATTCCACCCAAGTACCAAAGAACACATTCTTTTCAGCATCCCATGGAACTTTCTCTAAAATTTACCACATACTGGGGCACAAAACAAACTAATGCAAAAAACTGAAATAACTCCATGAATTCTATGGGACCACACAATGCTATAAACATTAAAACCAACATTGAAAGATGATGTAGTAGCTACACAAACTCATGGAGATGAAACAACATGCTCCTGAATGATGAATGTGTCACACAACAAAATCTCTGGGACACTTTAAAAGCAGTCCTAAGAGGGAAATTTATAGTGCTAAGTACCTACATTAAGAAAGCATAAAGAGCACAAATAAATGATTTAATATTACAACTCAAATCTCTGACAAGAATAAATGAAGATGAAACCCAGCAGATAAGAAGAAATAAGAAAAATCAGAGGAGAAATTAATGAAATAGAAACAAAACAATACAAAGAATCACCAAATCTAAGAGCTGGTTCTTTGAAAAGCTAAGTGAAATAGACAAAGCCTTAACCCAGTTAACCAAAAGATAGAAAGAGCAAATCCAAATCAACAAAATCAGAGATGAAAGGGGGAACATCACAACAGACAGAAAAAGATCCAGAACATTATAAACGAATTCTTTAAAAACCTATACTCTATTAAATTAGAAAAAATAAAAGAAATGGTTGGATATCTAAAATCAAGGCACCCACCAAAGCTAAACCAAGAAGAGATTAACAGTTTAAAATGACCCATAACATACAGGAAATTGAAACAGTGATACAAAACCTCCCAACTGAAAAAACCCAGACCCAGGTGGAGTTACAGCAGAATTCTACCAGACATTAAAAGAATATCTGCAACCAATTCTACTTAAGTTAGTCAAAAGGATGGAAACACAGAGCAAACTTCCAAAATCGTTCTATGAAGCCAGAATCACTCTAACATCAAAACCAGATAAAGATAAAACCAAAAAAGGAAACTGTAGACCTGTATCCTTCATGAACTGTGGGGACCTAAAGGCCCCACCTTGCAGAGGTCCGAGAGGAAGTTACTGGGGTGCGGCCTGACTTGTTTTAAAAGTCTGAACGTATACTTCCATACTGCTGAGGAGTGCATGATCAGCGTGTGACCATCCTTAAGATACACCCTCAGGGGGGAGGGGGGATTTTCAAATGCCTTTATAAGCTCTGGAACACCTGCAATAAATGAGCCCCTGCTTGACTAAGCTCCCTGTTGTGCCTGAGTGTTCCCGGTACTGGGGCCAACGTGGGCTGGTGAACAGCATGCTTACTCATCCCCAATCATCACTGCATGGGGGTCGCTGGTTCGAACCCCCCTCAACAGTCTCCCAGTGTGGCAGTTGAAGGAAGGTGAAAAGAAGAAAAGAAAGAAAGAAAAAAAAAAAAACAAAAACGGATTGGGGCCAATTGGGAAGTTCGGGGTAAGCAAGACCTGGAAAGATGGGTAACTCAACTAATAAGCCTGAGGACTCAGTGCTTAAAGCGCTGAGAGATATGCTTAAAAGTAGGGGACTGGATCTGTCAGATCCAGTATCTCAAAAGGTTTGGGCAGAGGCTGTTCATTTGGCTCCCTGGCTACTTGGGCCTAATGTTGTTACTGGGGATACATGGGAACATGTGGAATGTCTAGCTTGACAAAGGGAGGTTCAATTGGGGGTTGATCCACCACTGGAGTTCTACCCTATTATTTCCACCTTAAAGGCATGCTTTCGGCCCAAGTGCCCTACACCCTCGGTGCCACCTCCTGACCAGCCTTCAGAAACCCCGGCATGGGAATCATGGGATGAGTTTGAGGAAAAATGCAGAAATGCAACAGAAGTGAAACCAAAAGCAGCCAAAGTAACAAGCGGCACATCGGGCATGCCCTGGCCAGCTTCAGGGCTTCCTGATCCTGGCCCTGCTCAGGAGGCTTCTGTGAGGCTGTGGGTGGAAGCGTATCCTATTAATGTAAACCCAGGAGGTGCTCACCCTGCCCCCTGGTATCCCTGGGAGGTGAAGGATTTAAAGGAATTAAAAGAGGTGGTGGCTGAGGATGGCCTGGGATCACCCTGGGTAAATACTCTCATCCAAGGCTTGGCTCATCAGCAGCATACTATAATGGATTGGCTGGACCTTGCCAAAGCAGTCCTTCCCAGCCCTATATATATTGAATGGTGTGCCCTCTTTAAGGAGGAATGCAGGATACAGGCTGAGAGGAATGCAAGTGCCAATCCACTGGTCCCCATTACTTTTGGGATGTTGGCTGGTTCAAGTGACCATTATGCCACAGGGGAGCAACTGTCGGGCATTCCAGCCCCATATACATAACAGGTCAGGGTCATAGGATTAAATGCTTGGAGAAAATTGGACGAGGGGCCTACCAAATCCCCCCTTTCAGGGATTAATCAAAATCCTGGTGAACCACCCTATGAGTATATAGACAGAGTAGAGAAGAGCTTAAAATGAAAATTACCCCCAGGCCCTTTGTGCGAGCAATTCACTAAACTCCTGGTATGGGATGGAATGGATGCCGCTCAGAAGTTAGCCTGTGCTGGCCTTAAGGACAGTACCATGGGACAATGGATAATTGTCTCCAAGGAGGCGGGAATCCAGAGGGGGCAAACCAAAGCCATGGCTTCTGTCTTACAGATGCAAACAGAGGCTCTGACCCATGCCCTAACCCAGGCATTTGATTCACTTAATCTGGGACAGAAGGTAACAACAGGGCCTAGAGGAATAGAAGGCCCATGTTTTGTCTGTGGCCAGACTGGCCATATTAAAAGAAATTGTCCTCAGTGAGAGAACTGGCCTAAGCCTGGAGGTGGGGTATTGAAAAGACCCCCATTTATGCCCTGTCCCCAGTGTCGCAAAGGGTTCCATTGGCAGAAGGATTGCAAACCCAGATTTGATATTGAAGGAAAGCCTTTAAACTAAGTGGGGGGCAGCCTCCAGCCCTGTTAACAAAAGGAGGACTTCCCCATGATTGGCTACATTTACAATGCCCTGAAGGAGGGATCGGGAGAGGAGAAAAACCTATGGCGAATTGGACAGTACCTATTATCCCTGGTGTAAAGCCCAAGATGGATCTTGAAATAGATGGCAGGAGGTTTCGCTGCCTAGTGGACACGGGGGCTGATAGGACCATTCTTAGAAAGGAGGGGGTCCCATCATGATGGCACCTAAGTTTCTGGGCCCCAAATCCTAGGTGTGGGAGGATACACCCCATCCGAGGAGACTCCAGAATGGCTCACCTGGCAGGATGCAGATGGAGCTAAAGGGGAGGTGCGAGCCCTGGTGGCAGCAGGGTTATCCACCAACCTCATAAGACAAGATATTTTGGGGGACACACAGGCCTGCATAACCACTGATAACAAGGCCTTTTATGATGACCTTTTAGATCTTGAAGAATCTGGTAGGCTTCCCGAGTCAGCAACTCAGGGGTTGTCTGGCCATATCAATTACGGGGGGGACCCAAAGAAAGAGCATTGGGTTCACCCCCAATTCTAGGTGTGACTGCCCCTCAGGTTCTGGCTCTCCAGTGGTCCCCTGGGGCACCGGTATGGGTGGAGCAGTGGACATTGCCTGAGACAAAGCTACAGGCTTTAAAGGAAATTGTGCAGGAACAATTATGGTTGGGCCACATCTGGCCTTCTATAATGGAGAATGTTGCAAGACTTGCGTAAAGCCAATGCTAGAATGACCCTAGTGGGTACACCCTTACGGGGACATCCTTAAGGGGACTGCCTTGGATCCCTGCTATTTCCTCATATTTATTTCTTATAGTTATAAACATTAAAGATTTTTGTCTATCCCTCTACAACCCCAGGATTGTGAAAAAATTGATTTCTCTGTACCTTCCACCAACTTTAAAATGCCTGATTAGAAGTATGAATGGACTGTTTTACCCCAAGGTATGGCCAATAGCCCAGCATTCTGCCAAAGCTATGTGAAGACCCTTTTGGGGCCTGCTCACTTGCTGCCACATGCCACTGTGTACGTTTATATGGATGATATATTCTTGGGAGCTCCAAGCCCCCAACAATTAGAAGAGTTATATAAGGTTACTCAGAAATGTCTACAGACAGGCAGACTCCATGTATCTGCTGGTAAAATACAGACTATTGCTCCCTTTAAAATTCTGGGAAACACACTCTCTTTGGAAGGAGTAAGCCCTTTAAAACCACAACTGGCTTTCAGGCCCACCATAACCCTGACAGAGCTACAAAAATTATTATGAGAAATTAATTGGCTATGAGCCTGGATGCCTATTCCCACTGAGACTTTAAGACCACTGTTTCAGTTGCTCGTAGGGAAACAGCCTTCAGAACTAATTCACCTGGCTTCTCAACACCTGGACATCTTACATGAGGTCCAGGATGCCCTGGACCATGCCCATCTTGCCCAGTACATGCCTAGTAAAGATCTTGAGTTATGGGTACTCTCCGGTGAGATCCTGATGACATCTGTCCTTATGCAG
Organism: Nannospalax galili; assembly: GCF_000622305.1. Taxonomy (NCBI): domain Eukaryota; kingdom Metazoa; phylum Chordata; class Mammalia; order Rodentia; family Spalacidae; genus Nannospalax; species Nannospalax galili. The sequence continues at coordinate 5,992,716 of NW_008354274.1, forward strand.
GATGGGTATCCCCTTCAATGGGTGCATGCCTCTCTGGGAGGTGTACCATGGGTTTATACACCCATGGATCAATTGGCTGACCTGATTGAGAAAGGATGTGATGTAGCTCTGAGACATTATGGCATAGACCCCCCTAAAATTTTACCCCCTATCGGCTTAGGGATTTTGAATGGCTCTGCAGAAATAATAACCGAGTGGCCATAGCCTTGGAAGGGTTCCTGGGAAATTTGGACTATCATTATGGCCCTCATAATGCCCTCTGTTAGGACACTCCCCAGCTCTTTGTCAGGGAGCCCTTAGTAAAAGCCTACAATGTTTTCACATTTGGAGCTGCAGTGGTAGTATACCCAGGGGCAGATGAAAAGCCAAAAAGATATGTCCACACTTGTGATGGCTCAGCTCAATTCAAGGAACTCATGGCCATTACTTTAGCATTAAGATAAGTGGGCCCATGAATTTGTTTTCTGACAGTCTGTATGTAGTCAATCTTCTTCCAGGGCTATTAGGTTCTCAATTCTGGTTGTATGGGAACCCCATTACTCCCTTGATGATTCAGACTTGTATGCTCCTTAAAGAGAGAGAAGCCCCTATTTTCATACAGCATCTTAGGGGGCACCAAGGATTGCCTGGGCTTTTATCCCAAGGCAATGGAGAGGCAGACAAGGTGGCTTCGACCCAGGTCCTGTCAGCAGGCCTGAATGAAACTCAGGGGTTACATAACCTCACTCGTAAATTGGTAGGGACTCCATAAGAGGTTTCCTCAAGTTCCCATCAAGGACCTAAAGAAGATCGTACATACCTGTAAGTCTTGCCAACCCTTTCTACAGGTACCGCCTCTGCAACAGCCAGGGGTAAACCCCAGGGGACTCAAGCCCAATTCCTTGTGGCAGACGGATGTCACACACTATGCTCCTTTTGGAAAGCTTAAGTATATTTTTGTGTCCATTGATACATTCTCACATGCCTGTTGGGCTACCACTCATACAGGAGAGAAGTCTAAACATGCTCAGTCTCATTTTCTCCAGTGCTTTGCTACATTGGGACTGCCCCAGAGAATTAAAACTGATAATGGACCATGTTTTGTGAATAAAAATTTACAAGATTTCTTTTCACTTTGGGGAATTCAACACAATACAGGAATTCCCTACAATCCCCAAGGTCAAGCCATTATAGAACACAACCATCAAAACCTAAAAATTCAATTACAAAAACAAAAGGGGGGAATAAGCCCCCACCAACAGTTGGGTATGGCCTTATTCACTATTACTGTTCTTAATTTAAAAAAAAATCAGTTGGAATCCAGGTTTCAGAAGCATTGGAGGTGACAGGAGCAGAGACCTGAGGTACAGGTAAGAATGAAGGACTCCATTACAGGACAATGGAGAGGCCCAGATCCATTGCTAGCCATGGGTTGAGGCTTTGACTGTGTCTACCCTACAGGAGATTCAAACCCCATATTGGTGCCTGAGAAAAACCTTAAGTGGGTAGGTCAGGAGACAACTGACTAGCATGACGGTCCATGGACAATAGTTCATGAGACAAAATTCCTCTCTTCATTTGTATCCATCTGAGGTGAAGGACCCAGTTCCTTGGCTTCATTGCCAGTCAGTCTCTTTGACAACTGGCTGATTGGCTAAAAGGTACATGGTCTCAGAAGTATTTCAACTTGTCCTACACTATGACTTGCTTTGTTTCTTTTGATAATGCTTATCTTTAAGTGTCTTTACCAGATAATTCAGTGCCAGAGGACCCTTGGAACTGCCACAGCCCACCTCCTCATGATTACGGACTCCCCCAGGAATATACACCCTCTGGTTGCCCACTTGGCTAACCAAGTTAGGCGGCTGCCCTTAATCATGATGTATTTTTAGCCAAGGATGGGTAAGATGTCCCATGACAAGCACTCCTAAGACAGGACATGCATATGGCCAGGTGCATGGTCCAATGATGGGCAAGGCTTGGTCAGAAGTGACACAACCTAAGACAGGCAAAAATACATAAGATTAGAGGAAGGAGATAGCCATCCCTCCTCAGGGAGCCATCTATGAGATGGGTAACCCATGAAATAAAGTCAGTCCAGCCTTATAAAATAAAAATAAAAGAGGGAGATGTGGGGACCTAAAGGCCCCACCTTGCAGAAGTCTGAGATGAAGTTACTGGGGCATGGCCTGACTTGTTTTAAAAGTCTGAATGGATACTTCTGCACTGCTCAGGAGTGCATGATCAGAGTGTGACCATCCTTAAGATACACCCTCAGGGGGGAGGGGGGATTTCCAGATGCCTTTATAAGCTCTGTAACACCTACAATGAATGTGTCCCTGCTTAACTAGGCTCCCCATTGTGCCTGAGTGTTCCTGGTACCTGGGGTGGCTTGGGCTGGTGAATGCTCACTTACTTATCCCCAATCATCACTGTGCAGGGGTCGCTGGTTTGAACCCCCCACAATGAACATAAATGCTAAATTCTCAATGAAATACTTACAAATTGTACAGACACACATCTAAAAGATCATCCACCCAGATCAAATTGGCTGTCTTTCAAAGATGCAGGGATGGTTCAACACATGTAAGTCAAAAAATATCATAAGTCATAAAAATGTACTCCAGGTCAAAAATTGCATGGTCATCTCAATAGATGCAGAAAAAGCCTTTGACAAAACTCAGCATGTATTCCTGATAAAAGTCCTAAAGTGGGGGCTGGAGAGATAGCTCAGTGGTTCACTGGCCGCTCTTGCAGAGGACCCGGATTCAGTTCCCAGTACTCACATGGCAGCTAATTCCAGTTCCAGGTGAATCGGACAGCCTCTTTTGGCCCCCATGGGCATTACATGGCATGGGTTCACTTAGACACATGCAGGCAATACATTCATACATGTAAAATAAAAATAAAATGCTTTTTAAAAAGTCCTAAAGGGAATTGGACTGGAGGTAACAAACCTCAGCATAATTAAAGCTAAACAACAAACCCACAGCTAGCATTATAAATGGAAAAAAACAACTGAAAGCATTTCCATTGAAATCAGGAACTAAACAACAATGTCCACTATCTCTACTCCTTTTTAATATAGTGCTTGAAACTCTTATTAGAGCCATAAAGCAAAAGAAGGAACCTCCCAAGAGTGCTAATTGAAAATGAAGAGGTCAAATTATCCCTTTTGGAGAAGATATGACACTATACTTAAGAGATCCCAAAATATTCCAAAAGAAAACTCCTAGAAATGATTAACTCTTCTCAGCAACTTTTCTTTATACCAATAACAAGTAGTCAGATTTAGTGTACAGGGAAACCCTCCCATTCACAATAGCCTAAAAAAAATAAAATATCTCAGAGTAAACCTGAACAAAGGCATCAAAGAGCTCTACAATTAAATAATTTAAATATTTAAAGAAAGAGATTGAGGAAGATACCCGAAGATGAAAGGATTTCCCATGCTCATCGATTGGAAGAATTAATATTGTGAAAATGACCATCCTATCAAAAGAAATATATAGATTCAATGCAATCCCAATCAAAATCACCATGACATGCTTAAAAGAATTAGGAAGAACCATCCTAAAATTCATATGGAAGCACAAAGACCCCAGATAGCCAAAGCAACCATGAGCACAAAGAGCAATGCTGGGAGGATTACTATTCCAGAACTCAAACAGATGTATAGCCATAAAGAAGCATGCGTACTGTCATAAAAATAGACACATAGATCAGTGGACATAATTGAAGATTGAAACGTGAGTGAATGCAATTTCAGACACCTGATACTTGACAAAGGTGGCAAGAACACACAACAGAGGAAAGATGGCATCTTCAATAAATGGTGCCGGCAGAACTGGACCTCCACCTGTAGAAGAATGAAACTAGACCCTTATCTTTCACCTTGCACAAAAGTCAACTGCAAATGGATCAAAGACCTCAATGAGAAACTTGAAAGTCTGAATCTGTTAGAAGAAAACATTGACAGTAACCTATAAAACATAGGTGTAGGAAAGGACTTTCTAAATAGAATATCAGTTGCTCAGGAATTAAGGTCAACAATAAACAAATGGTACCTCATTAAACTAAAAAGCTTCTGTAGAGCAAAAGGAAAACCATGAATGTGAAGAGACAACCCACAGAGTTGTAGAAAATCTTTACCAGTGACATGTTTGACAGTGGTTTAACATCCAGAATATATAAAAACTCAAAAACAAAGAATCAAGTAAACAAATGACCCAATTAAAAGATGGGCTAAAGATCTAAACAGAGTTGTCAAAAGAAGAAATATAGATAGCTACAAAACATCTATAAAAGTATTCAACATCGTTAGTAAATAGGGAAATGCAAATTAAGTTCACCTTAAGATTTCATCTTACTCCAGGTCATACTGACTAATATCAAGAGAACAAATGATACCAAATGCTCATGAGAATGTAGAGAAAGGGAAATGCTCATTCACTGCTTGTGGGATTGCAAACTTCTGTAACTCCTATGGAAATCAGTGTGGAGAATTCTTAAAAAACTATAAATGAACCTACCATGTGACCTGATTATCCCACTCCTTGGCATATACCTAAAGGAGTCATCCTATTGCAGAGATACTTGTACAACAATTTTTGTTGCTGCTTTTTTCACAATAGCTAAAAATGGAGGCAATCTAAGTTTCCCTCAACCAACAAGTGGATAATGAAAATGTGGTACACTTACCCAGAGGCATTCTACTCAGTAGTAAAGAAAGATGAAATAATGAACTTTTCAGGTAAATGGATGAAACTAAAAACTGTTATACTAAGTGGAGTAACATAGACTCAGAAAAATAAATGATGTATATACTTCCTCATATGTGGATC
>NW_008354274.1:5997763-6037139 GCF_000622305.1 Nannospalax galili
ATAAAGGGGACAAAGGAACTCAAGAGTGGTGGGACCATAGTAGACAGGAATTATTAAGAAAAAAATGGGGAAAATAGAGACACTTTAAATGGGGGAGTGGGAAGGGATGATAAGACAGGGAGAGAGAGAGGATAGATAAATAATCCTTAACTAGTATAAAAAACTAGAGGGAATCGTATTAGTCCAAATATCTACTGAAAAATTACACATAAAATATCTCTACATGAGCCCATATGTATAACTGAAGGCTACATAACAAGAAACAGTTCCAGGCTGGAGAAACCTTCCTTTGAGTTGTGGCCAGGTTAGTCCAAGAGACTTCCAAAATTACACAGGCTATCACCACAGCCCTTGATTGCCTCCCAGAGCTTGAAGGTAAGACTCTATTGCTGAAGACACACACTTTGGACACAGGATTTGGAATCATGAAGCTGGAATTGACCTGGAAGCCACCTCCTCTGAGGCTAGCTCTCATAGGTTTGGAAAGCACTATGAAAACTGATGAGGGAGAACACCAATCAATGGTCCAACCCCAGCTTCAAGACCTAAAAACCACATCAATGACCAGCACAGCAAATGACATTGGTGTAGTAGTGGCACTTTCATCTTGAGAGTAACCAACAGCTACCTAATTGGACTTAAACCCCACTCAATGGGAGGAAACACATGTGTGATACTGTAAATCTAGCCAAATGTTCATACCTGGGGACATCATAATCTTAGAGAAAACCCAAGGCTCTCACATCCCTAGACATATGTAATTTCTTACTATGTGAAAATATGGATCCTTATATTTATAAACAATTGTCCCAGTCACCACTCATCAAAGAGTGTCTTTTGCACCAGATGGAAATTATTACAGAGTTCCACAATTGGTCACACACAGAGATTGTAAGCCTGAGTGGCACCTAAAGCTCTTGGAACATAGTACAAGGGATGAAGAGAACACTAATGTACCTTTCAATTCTCATCAATGAAGCTCTCCCATGCAAAAGAAGACCAGGAAAGCAAAAGGTCACAAATAGCCAAAATGTTGAGAATAAGAGTCCACAGAATGTGGGTCCTTGGATAGGACTCCTTTATTAAAATACACCCACCCAGGGCTCAGGGACCATTGCAGAATAGGGGAGTGGAGAGATTGTAAGAGCCATGGAGGATGTGATTGACCATACAGAAAAAGAGTCCTATTCTACAGACTCTTGGGACTCTTATCATACAAACCTACAGCAATAGTGATGGTATGCACAAGACCCATTCAAACTCAAGCAGACAAAAACCCAGCACAGAACTGTGGAAATGGGCCGCAGGCCCCAATCTTAGTTGAGGAATTATTGGCAGTTGATTACTGCTGCATGATGAAAAGCTGATCTTAAAGGGTTGTACAGTAGATAGGCTGGCTATAGGAGGGGTCCAATGCAGGAATTGGGTATAAAGATGATTAATATGTTCTGTATGAAGTACACAAAAATTCAATATTTTTTTTAAATTGAACACTAATATTTTTCATGAAGTCCATTTCAATATAGCATAACTTTGCGTCTTTGGAATAGTTATTACTGATCTCAATTATACAGGTGTACCAAGAAAAAGTGCAACAAGTAGGGCATAAGCAAATGAAAAGTGTGCAGTTTGAAGAAGAAAAGTACACTAGGAAAAAAGACTACAGTCAAGTCCTGAGCTGAGAGAGAGTAATTGTTAAACATATTGGCGCCATTAAATAAAATATTTCTGTTCTGCACTGCAACAATAGAAAGATCATCTTGAAATAAGATCCCATCCAGCTAAGCCTCTAACATGTGAAATTGAACCTAAGAGGTTTCTTGCTGCTAAAAAGCAATTATCAGAGACAGTTTTTCACCAGGTTCAGTGTATAGAAGCTGTTGTACCTGTGGCCTAAGAGGGTCAGGGTCCATCCCAAACTGGCAGACCAACTTGTCTTTGTCATCTGTGTGGGATACTGGTTTTAGAGACAAGTCAAGAGCCAAGATTGAATGTGTTTGGGGGGCAGGAATCCACCCTCTGTGCTTTCAGAGAGCCAAGGCCAGGCAGTGTGTGGCAGGTTTGGAGACTCTGCCAGAAGAACATTAGAGGCCATTGTGTGAAGTTGTGATGGTGAAGCTTGAGTTGCCATGGTGACTTAAGATGTTTGAGATATCTAATTCATGAGATATCTATCAAAGAAAGCTACATACAGGGAGTGGAACCAAAAAATGAGAGAGATATATGTTGTAGAGCTCGAAACAGTGTGAACCACTTAGGCCCTTTCAATCTGAAGCCCCAGATACAGCACATGGAGCTCCAGGATTTGCTGTTTGCCTTGCTGTGTTTCTGTCTTGCTCTATTCCCTCAAATAGACTAAGTTTAAGCTGAGACACTCATTGAGTGGGCAAATTCCTTCCAGGAGCAATTGGTGTACCTGGAGATGAAATGTCATGAATAGTGGATAGTTGGCTCAGGAACTCCTAAACTCCCTTCAAGGCTGCTAGAGTGTTACTGATATTTTACTGTTAGGATTAGGCAAACAAAAATTCAGCAATCAGCAATCCTAGTTCGAAAAGATTGTGGGCTATGCATAAATATGACCTTTGAAATTTTTATTCCTTTTCTTCTTCATTCCCAGAGGTTGAAGTCAGTGGAAATATTTGACCATTCTTAACTGCTACACATTCTTTCCAGCACCTGAATTTTTTGGGGGGGTCTTTTTGAGACAGTCTCCCTGTAGCCACAGCTGTCCTGGAACTCACTATGTAGACCAGGCTGGACTTGAACTCACAGAGATCTGCCTGCCTCAGCCTCCCGAGTACTGCAATTAAAGGTGTGCACCACCATGCCCAGCTGCCGAATTTTACACATTCTTAAGATGAGAAGAACTTTGGATATGAATGAAGTGGAGGGGTTTGTTCATATGCCACAATGCACAGCCACTGTATGAAAATTTGATATTTAAATGCTCAGGAATAATACCAGCAAAATATTTGAAATATTTCACTTCTATAATTTAAGTCATTATGTTTCAATAAGAGCAAAAAATTGTATGTATGGCAAGAACACCTTAATGAAAATCATACGTTTGAGTCAAAATGGTTTAGACAGTATTCCTTGGAATTGCATGGCACATGGCACATGGCATATGCCTTGCAAAGACTTTTTGCTTCAGTAATGAGTCTACTAATGTTATGTGATACAATATTTCATTTTGAATTAGTTTTTTGCGGTTTGCATCTGAAATATTTTTTTACTGTTGAAATCAGTAAAAAAAACCTTTTACTTTTGTGACACCTACGTTAAAAAATGTGACACAAATCACAGTTTAAGAATAGCCAGGTGGGGTGGCACACACGTTTAATTCCACAGTTGCTCATTTTAAATTTTTGCCTCATGAATTAGAAAATTTGTCATCCAAATATTAGCAAAAAGATATCCAGGAAAAAGTTGAAGGAGTATATTTAAAAATTATGGAAAACATATATCCCAGGAGTACATGATTGTTTTAATATTGAAAAATAAATAATATCATTTGCTGTGCTAAGATAATGATAGAGGAAATCAGTATGATTATCTCCATAGATATAGAAAAGCAGTGCTCAAAATTCAGTACATATTTAAGATAAAGATTCTATTTTAAAAATATTTTATTATTTTTTTAAAATAAATAATTATCTCCCCATCACTTTTTTCTGATAACTTCATGTAGTCTTTCTTCTTTGAATTATTTATTTATATGGGGCTTTTGGCTACTCTAATGTTGTCCCCTCTGAAGGGTTAACCCTCAAATCTTTTAAGGATTAGATACAAGCTCCCAAATACTTTCAACATTTTTAGCCTTTGGAACAGAGTATGTTGCTAAGAGGCCCAAGGGCATTTTGACTTTTAGCCAAAAAACTGGCTAATTTTATTTGGGGTCTTTTTACTCTAAATGCCTAGCCAATTCCTACCTCCTATTCTTATCACACCATCCTCTGAAGAGGTTGCCCAAATTGCCAATAGGGAATAGGAATGCAGACTGCTTTGGCTTCTTCCCTGCTGAACAGGGATGCAGGGTGAGGCAATTGGAATACCTCTTCAGTGGGTCTATCTAAAAGACTACCAAACTGCATAACTCTTATCTCTAAGGGGAGAAGAAAGTCCTTGAATCATGAATAGGAGATGTGAAGGAGAAGTAAAGGCAAGAGTAATTAGCATTACAAGTTCAGGATTTGTTTTCAGGCATTTTGAGAGCTGTTGGAGGAGCTAGGATCCATGTCAGTTCTTTCTCAAAGGTTTTTAGATAGGGGGAGAAAACTAATTTATCCATCATTTTAGAACAATAGCTGATTGTCTCCCTTAGCTACAGGTTGGCACTACAATATTGTACACCAAGATTTGAAGTCATATCTGAGTAACGTCTTATTTGGAACAAAATTATCAGTGAGAGATAATTGTCTAAATAACATAAGAACTCATGTCTAATGTCTGGGTTGTGTAATCCCCTGAACCCTTAAAATATACTGATGACTTTAATTTTGGTTATACTTTCCTTTTGGGTGTTTAAGATCATACAGTTGGCCCAGGTAAAGGAGTGTTCAAGACCACTTAAGGTCATTTGAAGGTCTGTTCCTCAGGAGTCACATGAGCTTGGGAGGAGCCCCTGGCTCCTTTCTTTTAACAGTTCCATCTATGTGACAGTAAGTCAAAGGTCCTGCTCGGCCATATCTGGCTTCACTTGGAAGCATGAATGAGATGTTTCCTCTGAGTTGACTCTCCTCTTTGTAGACTGGACACTAGTTAAAGTCCATCTTGTGGGGTCTCTACAGCCTCCTTGATCAAGAAGACAGGTGACTCAACAGAGTTACAGGACATCTTGAGAGATGTTCCATAGTCCCCTGGAACTTAGTCGACCTTGGAGGGCAAGGAGAAAAAACTGTCCTTTAAGTCCCTCTGACCACATTAGTATAGGCCACAAACTATGGCTGTTAAACATCCAATAAGGTTAGTTCCACCAGGCTGGTACTTTTAATTATCGTGTGCTATGTCAATAAGGCCTGGGTAAAAAAACAAATATTCTCAGACAAACCTTGACTAGATATATATTTTGTTCATTAAACAAGTTGACATAACTATGACCATAGACATTTTAAAATTATGTGTATATAATTTTTGTCTCATCCTTTAAATATCATAACAAACCAAAACAGACCATCATCACTTGCTTAGGCTTTCTAATTTTTTCTATCTATTTTGGAAAAATATCTGCATTCCCATATCTTTTTAACATCTTTTACATTTTATTTTTTTTAAATAATTATGAGACATAATAGCATTAACAAATAAATTTTCCATCTGTGGTGAGACTTCTTTTCCTGGGAATGCTAAGCAATGTTCTAGTGTCAAACCAATTTTGTTTACAGTTTTACTGGAGAACCAATGAATTTATCGAGCTTACTTACTGAAATAACTGTGGGGTTGTTGAGGAGTATGTATGACCTGAGGGTATGTACACTAGAAAGCCTTTACCCACCATGGGTCCCAGATTGTATACTTTAGCCCTCCCCAAATCCAGGAGGCCATGTGTGATTAAATTACATACAATTGGCTGGGAAGAGTGGCTGGACAATGCAGTGAGGGTCCAATGACCCTGCTTGGCACTCTTTAATGAATGAGCAAAACCATCAATAAGCACAATTGTGATAATGTTTAGGGATCAGGCTCAGCTGAAGTCGTGATGATGGTAGTTATTTCATGCAGAAGGGACTGCTGAATAGCATCATCTTATTAAAAGGACCAGGAATTTTAAAGGATTTGGTGCTAGGACCCACATACAAGGGAGAACATACGACGTTTGTTTTTCTGAGTCTGTGTTACTTCACTTAGTATAACAGTTTCTAGATCCATCCATTTACGTCCAAATTTCATTATTTCATCTTTCTTTACTGCTGAATAGAACTCCATTTTGTAAATATACAACATTTTTGTGACCCACTCATCAGTTGAGGGACACTTAGGTTGCTTTCATCTCTTAGCTATTGTGAAAAAAGCAGCAACAAAAATGGTTGTGCAAATATCACTACAATAGAATGAGTCCTTTGGGTATATGGTAAAGAGTGGTATAACTGGGCCATATGGGAGGTTCATTATTTTATTTTAAGAGTTCTCCACACTGTTTTTCCATTGAGGTTGCATGAATTTGCAATCCCACCAGCAGTGAATGAGTGTTCCCCTTTCTCCATTTCCTCACCAGCATTTGGTATCATTTGTTCTCTTGATCCTAGCCAGTCTAATTGGGGTAAGGTGATACCTTAGGGTGGTTTTAATTTGCATTTCACTAATTATTAATGATGTTTAACATTTTTGAGATGTTTCTTAGTCATCTTTATTTCTTCCTTTGTGAACTCTCTGTTTAGATCTTTAGCACATCTTCTAATTGGGCAATTTGGCTTCTCGAGTCTTTGTTTTTTGACTTCTTTATATATGCTGGATGTTAAACCCCTGTAAGATGTGTCACTGATGAAGATTTTTTTCCCCTTTCTTTGGGTTTTCTCTTCACTTTTTTGATTGTTTCTTTAGCTGTATGGAAGCTTTTTGGTTTCATGAGGTCTAACTTGTTGATTGCTGACCTTAATTCCTGAGCAACTGCTCTCTGATTTAGAAAATCCTTTCCTACACCTATATCTTGTAAGTTACTGCCAATATTTTCTTCTAGTAGTTTCAGGGTATCCAGTTTCACACTGAGGTAAGATGAACGATAAGGATCTAGTTTGATTCTTCTACAGGTGGAGAGCCAGTATTGCCAGCAACATTTGTTGAAGATGCTGTCTTTCCTCCATTTTGTGTTCTTGGCACCTTTGTCAAATATCAAGTGGTTGAAATTGCGTGTACTCGGGTTTGGAACTTCAATGATGTTCCATTGATCTATATGTCTATTTTTGCACCAGTACCATGCTGTTTTTAAGACCATAGCTCTGCAGTACACTTTGAGATCTAGTAAAGTAATCCCCCAGATTTGCTCTTTGTGCTCAGGGTTGCTTTGGCTATCTGGGGCCTTTTGTGTTTCCATATGAATTTAAGAATTTTTTTTTTTAATTCTGTGAAGTATGTTATGGGGATTTTCATTGGGATTGCATTGAATCTATATAGTACTCTTGGTATGATGGTGGTTTTCACAATATTGATTCCTCCAATCCATGAGCATGGGAGGTCCTTCCATCTCCTGCTGTCCTCCTCAATCTCTTTCTTTAATGATTTAAAATTTTCATTGTTGAGATCTTTGGTGTCTTTCATCAGATTTATTCCAAGATATTTTATTTCTTTTTGCAGCAATTGTGAATGAGAGCATTTCCCTGTATTCTTTCTCCAATTTCTTGTTGTTGGTATATAGAAAGTACTGATTTTTATAGATTGATTTTATAACTATACTGAAAGTGTTGATCAGTTAGTTCTAAGAGTTTTCTGGTGGAACTTTTGGGATCTCTTAGGTATAATATCATATCATATGCAAAAAGTGATAGTTTGACCTCTTCTTTTCCAATTAGTACTCCTTTAATTTTCTTCTCCTGTCTTATTGCTCTAGCAAGAGTTTCAAGCACTATGTTGAAAAGGAGTGGAGATAGTGGACATTCTTGTCTGGTTCCTTATTTTAATGGTAATGCTTCCAGTTTTTCTCCATTTTGAATTATGTTGACTATGGGTTCGTTGTATATAGCTTTAATTATGTTGAAGTATATTCCCTCCAGGACTTTGAACATAAATCCTTGTTGAGTTTTGTCAAAAGCCTTTCCTGCATCTATTGAGATGAAAATGTGGGTTTTGTCTTTGAGTCCATTTATATGATTAATGATGTTTATTGACTTGTATATATTAAACCATCTCTGCATCTCTGGGATAAAGCCTACTTGATCATGGTGAATGATCTTTTTGATGTGTGTCTGTATGTGGATTGCAAATTTTTTTGTTGAGAATTTTTGCATTTATGTTCATTAAGGATATGGGTCTATAGTTTTCTTTTTTTGGTTGTGTCTTTACCTGGTTTGGGTATTAGAGTGATGCTGGCTTCACAGAGGAAGTTTGGGAGTTCTCCCTCTCTTTCTATCATTTTGAATAATTTAAGTAGTATTGGTTGGAGGTCCTTTTTAAATGTCTGGTGGAATTCTGCTGTAAAACCATCTGGGCCTGGGTTTTTTTTAGTTGGGAGGCTTTGTCTTACTGTTTCAATTTCCTTGTATGTTATGGGTCTGTTTAAATTGTTGAGTTCTTCTTGGTTTAACTTTGGTGGTTCCCATGATTTCGGATCATTTCTTTTAGATTTTCAGATCTGTTAGCATGTAGGCTTTTAAATATTCCCATATAATGGTCTGGATCTTTTGGGTGTCTGTTGTGATGTTTCCCCTTTCATCTCTGGTTTTGTTGATTTGGATTTACTCTTTCTTCCTTTTGGTTAACTGGGCTAGGGGTCTGTCTATCTTGTTTACCTTTTCAAAGAACCAGCTCTTAGATTCATTGATTCTTGGTATTGTTTTCTTTGCTTTTATTTCATCAATTTCTGCTCTGATTTTTGTTATTTCTTCTCTTCTGCTGGTGTTCAGTTTCATTTGTTCTTGCCTTTCCAGTGTCTTGAGTTGCAGTGTTAGGTCATTTATTTGGGCTCTTTCTAATTTTTTAATGTAGGCATGTTATGAGAGTAGAACTTATCAGATGCTAAAGGATTTTGCAATATGATGATAATTAACTCCCAGAATGGGGAAGTAAAGAGTCTCTTCCCCTGCCCCCTTTGGTTATCCAGGATAAGAAGTCTGCTTTCAGAAGCTATCACATTCCTGTATAAACTTAAGGCTTTTGTATTCCTGTAACATTTGCATTTCTATTACCTTTGCCACCCTCTGTTATTGTACTTAATTACCATGTATATGCTATGTACCTTTTGCTTGCATTCCTTACTTGAGTATAAAACCCCTGCAAAACTTGTACAAGGGGGCTGACTTCCTGATTTGTTGTGCAGTCTTGTTAGTGTCAAATTAAACTCCCTCTCCTCACCTGATTTTGACTGTTGATCTCTGATTATTTCTGTAACATTTATGGAGGCCCCAGCGAGAACAAATCACGATACCCTTGTTGGTAATAGAGGCTGCCACTCCTGGACCCCACTGCCCCCCTCGGCCTCTGGAACAGAGAAATGTGCACTCCCAAAGAATTTCCTCTGCGGTCTCCTTCCAGGAGGCCAGAGAGAGAGAGCTACATGGCCTTGAACTGGAGCATCTCATCAGGTGAAGTGAGACGGAGATCCAGAATGGACATCCAGACCAGGTAATGGCCCACAGGTTAGACAAATGGAAGCCAGTGTGGGCTGATCCCCTGTATGAGGCTGTGTATGAAGTCTTGATGTGATTCCAAGATGGCACTGGCCTCCAGTAAGGAATGAAGGGGACCACAGCTAAACCTTGATGTGATTCTGAGGTGCTGGCCCCATTTAAGGTAAAATAGGAATCAAGAATCAGGCAGCAAACCAGGCCACGACTAAACCTTGACATGATTCCAAGGTCCTGGCCCTGTTTTAGGCAGAACAGGAATTTAGTGGGAATAACTATGGAACTATCTTAAACTCTGAATGAGTGTGTGTGAATGTGAGAGAGAAAGTAATGCTTCCACGGCTCTGTGAGGCTATGGAATCTGGCTGGGCCTCAAACTATGGCTCCGCTGAGGTCGTGTAACCTAAATGGACACTCACCTTCAGGTGACCAAGCATGGGGTTTATGCATGTGGCCCTAAGTTAAGAACTCTTAAGTCACTGAGATACAGCTGGCCAGGAAGACATCTGAATGAGAGAGACTAATGCTCTCCACCCCCTCCTATGCACACGTTAGATACATAGGCACATATAAAATTTCAGTTGGGCTCCTCCCAGTCCAAGTGTCAGACCCAGACTGTCCTCCAGGTGATGCTGGACAATCAAACTAGGCTATGTAGGAAATTATGGCATTAAGATAAAACTCTTCAAATTAAAACTTTCTGTGAAGTCCAGTGACTTGAAATCAGGCCATACTGGACAAGAATCCCTGAGTCTGGATGGAGGGTATCTGAACCCTAAAACTCAGCCTCATACTTAACAGAAGAGGAAGGAGAACTTCCCCATAGCTATGAGGAGATTATGGAGGAAGTGTTCTCTGATCCACCTTTAAAGGATTAGTGCCTTATATGCAAAGGACCATCCTAATCAAACTCCTTGATTTTTGTGGTTTGGATGCACCTAATTTGTGTGGAATTATGTCGTGTGTGTCTACAATAATCATTTTCCATGTTTTGGGATTTCATATAAGTATGTTATGTATGTCTATAAGTTTTCTCACGTGGAGATCTCAAGTAATTCTGTCATGTGTGTCTGTGATCATTGTCTTCACATGTTTCTGTCAAAACAAACTGGCCACTTCAGTTATTATTTTCATTCATTTATTGTGTACAAAATTATTGGTTTTATTTTGCTTTATTTTGGCATGCCTAATTAAAATACACATGCAGATTTATAAATAAGGATATTTTGATAGTACGTCCAAATGCCTTATAAATTTGGATACCCTAAGTATCTTTAAATTTATTGGACAATGTCCCTAGTTCTGTTAAGTGTTTCACAAAACTTTTAAGTTCTAGTTGTTTATACAAAACAGTATCTGAAGCTGGGTGTGATGGTGCATGCCTTTAATCCCAGCACTCATGAGGCAGAGGCAGACAGATCTCTGAGTTCAAGCCTAGCCTGTTCTGTGTAATGAGTTCCAGTCCAGCTTGGGGCTACAGGGAGACCCTGTCTCAAAAACTGAAAACCGTATCTGAGCTGGTTGTTTAAGGGCCTTACTTTTTACCTTTTGGTTTGGGTTTGTTTTCATAGTGTTTGTTTTAAGATATCTCTTTGGTTTGCTCACTTGGAAGTATTTTAGTTTTGACATTCTTGGTCTGGTTTGTAGGGCTTTCAGACCTCTGAAGGCCTGAAAATGGTTTGAGAAAATTGAACTCCTGTTGGTTATAGGTTTGATTTAATATATTAACTCATTTCCATTGCTGGAGATGAATTCTGGGACTGGTCTTCCTGTCTCATCCTTTTGGCCTTGTCCTTTTCCCTGTGTTTCCTGCAGCATGGCTCTGTTTGCAGGCAGATGTGGCCTGTTTGGGAGAGGGGCACTTTTAGTCCCTGGAAACTCTACTGGCTTAGATATGGCTCTGTACTTTTCTCCCTTGAGCAACTCTTGCTTTTAACTGTCATGTTTAAGTTTGCATTGAACTGTCTTTATATTAGATAGTCCCAAAACTCCTACCAGTAATGGAAACCAGGAATCTTAGTTTGGTTTGAATGAAGGTTTCTGATACCTGGAAGAGCTCTGCCAGGCTCCTGGAGATGGCCACATGGCAGTGGTGTTTTTGTTTGTCTGGCTAGAGGACACCTGAGTTGGATACATTAATACATGGCCTCTTCTGGGGTACCTTGTAAGAACTGATCCCCAAGATGGCCTGAGCCAGTCTCTTGCCTCCAGAACCTGAGACAAGAGACAACTACAATGTGTTCAGAATAACTATTTATAAACATTATTATGCTTATCTTGTAAAAATACCATGTACTTTTATGTATACACTGAACAACCTCTAGACATCTCAGAGAATTAGTTCATAACTGTTTGCTACAATGTGTCTTCTTAGACTCTGGGCTGAGCTGTTGCTGTCACAGACCGCCAGCCCTGCAGACTTGGCATGCTGGCTCCTCTGACCCTGTGTGCTGTGCTCTAGTGTTTCCACTTCTCATTCTTTCTAAGTTCCTGCACACTACTATAGGAAAGAGTTAACTGTAGACCGTTGTAATTGAATCATACTCATGAAAACGGTTTTCTTATACTCTATGCTTTTGGTATTTTCAATCTTAAATGGTCTTTAATAATAAATTGATTCTGTATTGCCTTATTAAGACTAAATACTTCTTACCATCCCATTCTTTACTTTCTCATTTCATGGAATTGTCTTTAATGAAAACTGTTTAAGCATTAGCTTGTTTTAATCATACTATAACTTCTGGCTATGGTTAGCTTGAATGTAAATGAAATGTATAATTCTGTTTTCCATCACTTGTTGAGTCTGAAACTCAGAAATATTTACCGTATTAAAATATAAATGATAGCTTTGAAAATGCTTTCCTCAAGTGAAAGCCTTTATATCTAGCATCAGTATGTATGGCTTTGTTCAGCACAGCCATTTTGAGATGAAATTCTCATATATATAATATGTATACATATGTGTGTATGGATGTATATGTAAAGTACTGCTGGTTTTTAAGAGTTTCTTTTATATATATCTGATCAGAATTTCATCAAGGTAATCGGTCTTGGTTTTAAAAACTGGTTTGTCAGACTGTTGTGAATGTATAGACTTGTGTTTAATGCTAAGAGAACCTTATAAAATAATGATTTACTAGATATCAAATTGACTTGTAAGTAAGTTCTCGTGTAAGCTGAAAATGTTAAATTACAACATGGTTTCTATTAAGAATGTAAATTTTTTAAAAATGATTACTTCTACTCCAGGGTGCAATTTATCTACATTTAGATATGTTTATACAGAATAAAATTTTTCCAAGTCTATGTGAAATATCACTAAACCTTTCAAGGAGACTTGGTCATTTAAAACCTGCTTCAAGGCTTGAGGTAAATTTTTAATTGCTTGGTAAATTTGTTTATATTATTAAAAGGGTTTATCAAATTCTGAGCAGGGTTATAATGCAGTTTTACTTAATTGATTATGGTGAAGGTTGGGTGCCAGTTGCTTCTCTTTATCTTGTGTTTATAAACCTTCTTTGATAGACCCCTCTCTGAACTATAAGCTCTACCTGGGAACTAAAAGCACAATGTGTACATGGGTAATATTAACTCATTATCTTATATAATAAGATGATGCTGCACAGTACTCTTCTGAGTCAAAGAACTACCATCTTCATGACTTCAGCTGTGCCTGCTTATAAAAGGTTATCACAATTGGGTTTGTTGACAGTTGTGATTTCTTCATTAAAGGAGGGAATAACCTCATCTGAGTATCCAGCCATTCTTCCCAGACAGCTGTATGTAATTCTACCCTAATTGCAAATGGTCTCCTGACTTTGACTATAGTAGTAAAGATTTATATATAAAGACTGAAATGATGAGATATTTCCAGAATAGAAGGGGTAATGAAATTCATTTTAAACAAACTTATTAAAAGATCTGAATAGGTTTATCAAGATAAAGAGTTGTTAATTTTCAGTCCCCCCTGACTTGTAACACTGCACAACAGGTTACAGATATGGATTAAATGGGTACAAACAAGTATTGGGTTACCTATGACTTCTGAAATATGTCTTTTATGTTTCTCTGTGTTATGCAAATATTACTTTTGTCACTTTCTTTTACCCATAACAGGAATGATATGACTCAAGAAAAACTAGGTCTACCTCCTTGAACCAGATGTATGCAACGTAGAAGAAAACAGTTTCCATGAGGCTTGGTCTGAATTCTGATCAGTTTATTTCCTGTTGATAGGTATGTGATATAATGCCTCCCTTCCTTCCAAAAACTGTAAATCAGGACATAGAAAACTAAAAGGAGGCTGCTTCTATTTGTAGTAAACAGCCTTCATTTAAGACAGACAAGAAATTCTTGTTTTAAGGTCCTTTTCCTGGGCTGTGCCTATTTAACCTGTGATGGCCAGTCAATGTTTATTGAGAATGTTTGGGTTTTGTTCAAGCTTTATCTACATATTACACAGTCATTAAAGGTACCAGGCTGGTGCAACTGACCTTCTTGGATGGTTAATAACCATACTTAAAGGCCCATATTAATCTGGACAAAGGGGCTTAAGGGAAAGTTTTGTTCCTTGCTCTGGAAGGTTGACAGTGTCCCAGGGGACTATGGGAATTTCTTGATATGTCCTGTAACTGAATTGTAACTGTAACTGTGATGAGTCACCTGTCCTCTTGTTTAGGGAGGTCATGGAGACCCTACCAGAAGGACTCAAACCAGTGTCCAGTCTGCAAAGAGGAGGGTCAACACAGAGGAAACATTTCCTCCATGCTTCCAAGTGAAGCCACGGTCAAGCAGGACCTCTTGACTTACCTTCACGTAGATGGAACTGGTAAAAGAAAAGCCTAAGGACCCAGGGGCTCTGCCCAAGCCCATGTGACCCCGGAGGACCAGCTCCTCAGCCAACCTCAAAGTAAAAGTATATTGGTTTATTTGGGTCAAATGCATGGTCTTAAACACCCAAAAGGAAAGTATAACCCAAAATTAAAGCACTCAGTATATTTCTTTAAGAGTCCAAAGGATTGCATTACCCAGACATTAGACTTAAGTCCAGGTAAAATGTTATTTAGACAATTATTTGACAGTAATGATTTTGTTCTTAACAAGAAAGTGCTGCTCAGGTGTAAGACTTCAATTCTTGTTCTCCAATACTGTAGTGCTCACCTTCAGCTACTATTGTTCTAAAATGATGGCTAAATTTATTTTCTCTCCCTGTCTTGAAGACTCATTCTAGCCACTCCAATAGCTGTCAGAGTACCTGCAAACAAATCCTGAGTTCATTACTCTCGAGTCCAGTCTTGGTGGCCCAAAGAAAAATGAAGAGGAACCCAATAGATGGATGCTTTTAGAAGGCCTCATCAAAAAATTCCAATGGACTTTAATTTGGACATTTAAAATTTGCCCTGTTCTGTTTTTTTCTGGTTACCTGCCTAGAACTTGTAATGCTAACTATTCTTGCCTTTCCTTCTCCTTCATATCTCCCAGGCATTGGTTAAGGACTTACTTTTCTCCCTACAGTTAAAACTTATGCAATTTGGGAGTCTTTTAGATAGACCCACTGAAGTAGTACCCCAATTGCCACACCCTGTGTCCCTATTCAGCATGGAAGAAGCCAAAACAGTCTGTGTCCTGATTCCCCATGGGCAAATTGTGTTACCCCTTCAAAGTAATAAAAATAAAAGGTAAAAATTAGACAGTTTTAAAATAAAGACTCCAAAAGAAAATAACCAGTTTCTTTCTGAACTGGGAGCTGGAAATTTCATTAGACCTGCCAGTAAACTTATCCCTGAGAATAAAGATGCCAGAAGCATCAGAAAGGAGGTATATATGCCTATGTGGGAGAAAAATGCTGTTTTTATGCAAATCAATCATTGTTATAGAGAATGCAAAGCAACTACTAGAAAAACAAAGGCTGGAGAAGAGGGAAACGAGTCTTTCTGGAAGAATACCTGGAGAACTTGGGGTCCTTGGTGAGCCCCTTTTATAGGGATACTATTAATCCTTCAGATAGGGCCATGTATAATAAGTATTCTCAGTAAATTTATCAAAACCTAGTAGAAGCTATCAGACTCCAGATGATTTGTCAAGAATATCTCAGCGTTCTTCTAGAATAAACATAGGGATTATGTCAATGAAGAGGAGGGAAATATTATGGGAGTAGAACTTATCAGATGCTAAAGGATTTTGCAACGTGATGATAATTAAAAACTCCTGGAATGGGGAAGTAAAAAGGAATCTTCCCCTGCCCCCTTTGGTTATCCAGGATAAGAAGTCTTTGTTTTCCATAGCTATCACATTCCTGTATAGACCTAAGGTTTTTGCATTCCTGTAACCTTTGCATTTCTATTACCTTTGCAGCCTTCTGTTATTGTACTAAATTACCATGTATATGCCATGTACCTTTTGTTTGCATTCCTCACTTGAATATAAACCCCCCTCCTCCAACTTGAACAGAGGGTCTGACCTCTTGATTCATGGTGTCAGTCCCACTAGCATCAAATTAAACTCCCTCTCCTCATCTGATTTTGGCTGTTGATCTCTGATTATTTCCATAACAGGCACTTAGAGCTATAAACTTCCCTCTTAGGACCACTTTTAACATGTCCTAGAGGTTGTGTCGTGTTGTAGTGTCCTTTTTGTTGAATTCCAGGACTTCTTTTATGTCTTTCTTAATTTCTCCTTTGACCAACTCATTGCTTAGTAGTGTGTTGTACAATCACCACGAGTTCGTGTAGTGATTAGGGTTTTGTCCAGTGTTGATGTTTAGCTTTATTGCATTGTGGTCCAATGAAATGCATGGGACCATTCTAATTATTTTGTATTTGTTGGTTTGTTTTGTGGCCCAGTATGTGGTCAGTTTTTGAAAAAGTTCCATGGGGTGCTGAGTAGAATGTGCATTCTTTGGTGCTTGGTTGGAATATTCAAAAGATGTCTGTTAGGTCCATTTGATATATTGGTATCATTTCATTCAGACATCTCTCTGTTTATTCTTTGTCTGGTTGACCTGTCTAGTGGAGACAGTGGGGTATTGAAGTCCCCTACTATTACTGAGTTGGGGTCAATCTGTGTCCTACAGTCCTGTAGTTATTTTTATGAATTTTGGTGCACCAGAGTTTGGTGCATATATATTAAGGATTGTAATATCTTCTTGGTTAAGTGTTCTTTTGATCAGAATGAAGTGACCCTCCTTATCTCTTCTGATTAGTTTTACTTTGAAGTCTCTTTTGTCAGAAATTAGAATTGCAACCCTTGCTTGTTTCTTAGTACCATTTACTTTGAATATTCATTTCTATGTTTTTACCTTAAGGAAGTGCCTGTCGTTGAAGGTGAGATGGGTTTCTTGCATATGGCAAAGAGATGGATTTTGTTTCTTAATCCATTCACTTAGCCTGTGTCTTTTGACTGGGTAGTTCAGTCCATTGTTATTCAAAGTTATTATTGAAAGGTGTGTATTGGTTGCTGTTATTTTGATTGCTGTTTGTGTTCTCCATCTAATTTTGTGTTTCCATGGTTATAACTGTATTTATTTTCTTTCATTGCCCCTGGGGTATAATTGGTTTTCTCTCAGCTCTCTGTATTGCTTCAAGTAGTCTTTGAAGGGCTGGGTTTGTGGGCATGTATTCTTTCAGGGTTTTCATGTCACTGAAGATTTTTCTTTTCCCTTTAACTATAAGAGACATTTTTGCTGGGTAAAGTATTCTGGGCTGGCATCCATTTTCACATAGAACTGGAAATACCTTAGTCCAGGCTCTTCTGGCTTTCATAGTTTGCACTGATAAATCAGCTGTAATTCTGATGAACTTTCCTTTGCTTGTGACTTGTTTTTCTTTTGCTGCTTTCAGCATTCTCTCTTTGTTCCATACATTTAGTGTTTTTACTATGATATGTTGTGGGGAGTTTCTTTTCTGACCCTATTTGGTGTTCTATGTGCTTCCTGTATTTGTATGGAGATGTCTTTCCTTAATTTGGGAAAATGCTCTTCTACAACCCTGTTTAAGATCTGGTCAACACCATTAACCTGAAATTCTTCTCTTTCCTCTATTCCTATGATTTGTAGATTTGGTCTTTTCATCATGTCCCATATCTCTTGCATATTCCATTCCTGTGTTTTAAAAAAATTTCCATACTCTTTGCTTGAGTGGTCCAGTTCTTCAACTTTATCCTCCAGTGTTAATATTCTGTTTTCTGTTTCATTCATTCTAGTGGTGAGGCTTTTTCCTGTTGTTTCAAGTTGGCTTATTGAATTTCGTACTTCCTTCTTCATTTCTCCCTGAGATTTCTTCAATATTTCCTTCTCTTTTGTGAATTCATTCAGAAGTTTATCCCTATCTTCTTTTAGTTCTTTGATTTGTTTGTTCATGTGTTCTTTAAGCTCGTTGAATTCCTCGATCATGTTTATGATTGTTCTTTGAAATTCAGTGTCCTGGGTTATCTCTAGGGAGTTCTCCTTGTAGAGCTCTTCTACAGGATTGCTGGAGTTTGGTGGGGACTTAGTGTTTTGGTTTTCCATTTTATTATTCTTTCATTGTGATTTTAGTATATGAATTTCTTTTGTTGTTTATGAGTCTGATATGAGAATTAAGCTGAAGTCTGCTTCTGTTTGTATTATTTGGGTGTCTACATCCTTTCTTTATTGGTTATGTAAAGCTGGTTGGTACAGGGTTCACATTCTCTCAGGTTTAATTTGGAGGGAACTAATGGCTTTAGATCAGCTATTCAGAAGTACCCACAGAGCCTAATTCATGTTCCAGTCAGGTACACTCAGGCTTCCTTCACCATGTGGAGGCAGGATCCTGGTGCTCTCAGGCAGCCCCCTGCATTCTCAAAGCTATGCCAGATTGAGGCTAGAGGGATGCAAGAAATGGGCACTCTCTGTCAGTCTGCTGAGATCTGAGCCACTACACAGATGAAGGTTTGAACCCACCCTCTTGGGCTGTCTGCTAGGTTCTCAGCCTTAGCCTACCAAAGCCAGATCTGCCCTGGGACCTTGGGAGGGACTCACAAAATCCAAAGTAGGGGGATGGGTATAGCACAATTAGCAGAAGCTCACCACCACATGGAGGCAGCATCTAGGGGCTCTCAGGCAGTCCCCTGGGTTCTCAGGCACTCTGCTAGATGGAGGCCAGAAGGAAGCCAGAACTCAGCATTCTCTGGAGTTCTGCTGAGATCTGAGCTGCTACACCTATGTAGGTCTGAACCCACCCCCTCAGGCTTATGATAAGTATTTTGAAAGCATTTTTTCAACCATATATCTACTAGGACACTATAGAAGATATCTGTCCCTTCTGAATGCACCCAATAAATACTGTCTTCTTTCTCTCTGTTTCTACCCTCTATTCCCCCCACAGTATAGTAATCAGTATTTGATTCTGTACCTTTGAGGTAGAATTTCCATAAAGCATATTGAGACCATACATGTTTTTGTTTGCTTTTGAGGGGCTCTTTTTCTCTTCCAATTAAAAAATTAGAAAAAATAAAATAAAAAGAATCTCACAAACATAGAGAGGCAATCATACGTTGATTGAAAGATGATGATTCACATGCATTCACATATTCACAGAGAAAAGTTCTCCACAAGTGGAGAGGGGCTTCAGGAAACCAAAGTCTGTTCCCTGTCATGGGAGGGTCTATGATTTTAAGGGTTTCAGTGTTTTTTTCCTCTCCTAATTTAGATTGATCAGCTTAAACTAAGAAGAGAAAGCTGATAGGTTATAGATTCAAATGATGGGATGTCCACATATGACCTTAGTCTTACCTGGATTGGTTTGAGATAGGTGGCCACAAAGAGACCATTGCTGGCTAGAGTGTGAGCCTCCAAGCCCTTGTTTCAGACCAAGAAGACAGAAGTATGCCATCTTTATTATTTATCAATGGTCCTTTCCTTATCTGCCTATCCAAAGATGTGTCTTTTCCCTAGTACTTCACAGATACTTGTGGTGGGTAACCAAGGGTGATGGGCAATATTCTTCTTTGTTTTGGAGCCCTCCCAGCCTTCTGTCACTAATACATTTGTAGGGAAGTAGCCCATGTCTTGCACAAGAATTTAATTTAATGATCCATGCTTCTCAAAATGGCACTGTCTATAGCTACAAGATGATTCCATTTATACTCTTTTGTTTCTTTTTAAGTTACATTAGGAAATTATTTTACTTGTTAGTGGGTATATCCATAAGGCTTTTACATACATCCTTAGTTTTGGTTCTCTCCCCTACACCACCAACACAACTCCTGCCTAATGATTTAACCCACGATACTCCCTTCTCTTTCAGATCATAGGTGTTGTATCCCCCCAAATATATTTGAATTGGGTTGCGAAGTAGTAGGCTTCCATCACCCTTTCCTTTGTCACTCTATCAATACCCCCTGATTCTGTTCACACTCCATGCTTAAGTCTTCCCACCTCCAGTATTCTTTTGTTCTGGTTACTCTGCTGGTCAGTTTTGTCAACTTGACACAAAGTGGAGTTACCTGGAAAGTGGCACTTGGACAATTTTCTCAGTTGAGGAATTTTCTCCGCCAGTATGTCCTGTGGTATTCCAGAATGTCTATGAGGCATTTTCTTAATTGATGATTGATGCAGAAGGCCACCAGTCTCCTTTGGGAAGGGCCATCTCTGGGCAGGTGGGGCTGAGCCTTCTAAGAATGGTAAGTGAGAAAGGAAGGGGAAAAAACAGTAAGCAGCATTCCTCCATAATTTCTGCTTCAGTTCCTGCCTCCAGTGTTCTGCCTCGGTTTCCATCAATAATAGAGTGTGAGCTGTAAGCCAAAATTAATCATGTTGACTTGTCAGTGTTTTATCACAACAACAGAAATCAAACAGAAATTGGTACCAGGCCACGTATACTATACACCTTTAATTTGAGCACTTGTGAGGCAGAGGCATGGAGATCTTTGAGCTTCAGGCCAGTCTAGCTTACAGAGTGAGTTCCAAAACAGACAGGGCTCCAAAGTGAGATCCTGTTTCCACCTAAAAAAAAAAAAACAAACAAAAAAACCAAAACCGAACAAACTCCCCCCGCCCCCCAACCGAAAACCTAAAAGCAAGAAAAGAAGTTGGTACCAGAACAATGGGGTATTGCTGTGATCCACATGACTTTATTGCTTTGGGAAGGATTGTGGAAACATTTGAAATTTTCCCTGAAAAATCATGGAGTACTCAGATGGTAGTGAGTTGTTCTGTGGATGGGTTTAATATGATAAGAGTGCTGAAAAAATGTAGATGATTGCTTGTGAAGATTCAGAGAGAAGTTTGAGAGTCTTTCAAGAATCTATCACTGCCATTTGTGTTATTTTTGAATCAAGAATTTGTGGAAACAACAATTTTGCCTTATAGGGACAACAAATGCTACTTAGCTGGAGCTAAAAAAAATGGCTGTGATCAATCAGAGACCAGAGTCATTGAGGGAAAATCTTCTGAGGAGTATTTTCTCAGGTATAGGGCACAGAACTTTTGATCCAGAGGTGGTCAAGGCTGAATCTCAACCTTAAAGCCAAATTTGGTAGTGTGTAAGAGTTTCCAACATGGTGCTGGTATTGGCAGCATGAAAGCCCGAGGAGTAGAAGGGTTATGTAGAGATGCTGAGACTTTGCACCAAGAGTTCCGGAGAGAACGCTAGTAAAGGTGCAGCCTCAGTTGCGGTGGAGACCCCAGCACACTAGAGATGCCAAAATTGGGGGTGACCACCAAGGACAGTGAGAAATGTGGAGCAGAGCTGGCATTATGCCACAAGACAAACTACATGTTCTGAGGATGCACAAGTTGAGCTATCCAAGCCTTATGGAGCCTAGAATGTCAAGAATGCATCTCAGACTTTGGGATTGATTCTTTTTACTCTGTTGGATATTGGTTTTGTTTTGGATTTAATTGTACCTATGCCCAGATTGTTCCCTCTTGGAATAAGAAAATATGTAACTTATTTTAGATTTTACGGGAGTCCACATTAAGAGATTTTGAATTTTTAAAAAAGAATGTGAAATTTTAAATCATTAGAATTTAAAAAGAGCATGGGTCTTTTAAAAGTTGGATGTTAGGGACTGGAGAGAAGGCTCAGTGGCTAAGAACACTGACTGTTCTTGCACCCACAAGGCAGCTAAGAACTGTCTGTAACTCCAGTTCCGGGGGAATTGACAGCCTCTTCTGTCCACTGTGGGCAATGCAGGACATGGGTACACTTACCTACATGTAGGCAATATACACATACACATAAAATAAAAAGAATAAAATATTTTTTAAAAAGTTGGATGTTAATCATGTTACTTATGATATTAACATGGGTTCCTAGGAAAAGAAATGAAAAGGGGTATGGCTAATAGCCGTTTTTGCATCAAGGTGTCAGGGTCATTATGTTGCTTAATTCTTTTCAGCCTGATGCAAACTAAAGACACTTGGGCAAAGGCAACCTCAAATGAGTACTTGCCTGCAATGGAATTGCCTGTGGCCATATCTATGAGGCATTTTGCTAATTGATAATTGATGTAGGAAGGGTCAGCCCATTGTGGGAGTACTTTCTTACTGTATAAGAAAGGTAACTGAGAAAACCAGGGAAACAAACAGGCAAGCAGCATTCCTCCATGGTCTCTGCTTCAGTTCCTGCTTCTCGGTTTCTGCCTTGAGTTCCTGCCTAGGCTTGCCTCCGTGTAAGCCAAATAGATCCTTGCCTCCAAATGTTGGTTTTCGGTCAGCGTTTTATCACAGCAATGGGAAACAAACAGAATGCTTAAATATCTGTTATCCTCGCTCTTTTGGCAGGCCCCTTCTCCAAAAGACTTTTCCTAGTTTCATCTCATCCTCAACTTGTGCTCCATGTTAAACAAACAAATACAGAGAACAAAACAAAACCAAAAAGACCCCACAAAAGTTTGGAAGGCAGAACCCACATATGACAGAGAACATGTGGAATTTGCGTCTCTAGGCCTGAGTGACCTGAGTATAATTTTTTTCCCAGGTCTGCCCATGTACCTGTGAGTTTTCTGATTTCATTTTTCTTTACATCTGAGTAATAGTCTATTGTGTATGTATATTGACCACATAGTCATTATTCATTCATCAGTTGATGGACATCTAGGTTGATTGCATTTCTTAACTATTGATAATAGAGCAGCATTGAGCACAGATGCGTAAGTGCCTGACACCATGTAGACCAGGAGAGCCTAGATATCATAGAGACCCACCTTCCACTGTTTCCTAAGTGCTGGGAGTGAAATCAAATCTTAAAATAGTTTTAGTAGGCATTTCCCTGATGACTATCTTTGTCAAACGTTTTAAAAAAATGTTTCCTGATCATTTATATTTCTTCTTTTGAGGATTTTCTGTTCAGTTCCATAGACTCTTTTTAAATTGAGTTGCTTATTTTCTTAATTTTTTTCCAGTTCTTTGTGTATTCTGGATACACTAATCCTTTGTTGGACAAAGAGCAAAGATAATTCTCCCATTCTGTGGGCTGCCTATGGATCTGATTCTTTTCTTTGCTGTACGGAGCTTTCTAGTTTCATAAGATCACATTTGTCAATCTCTGGTCTTATTTCTTGTACTTTGGAATCTTATTAAGAAAATTCTTACCAGTGTCTATTAACTTATTTTTGTAGCAACTTCGGGATTTTTTTTTTTTTTAATCTTTTTGAGGCAGGGTCTCTCTTTAGCCTCAGGCAGCCTGCAATTCACTATGTAGACCAGGCTGGCCTTAAACTCATAGAGGTCTGGTTGCCTCTGCCTCCTGAGTGCTGTGATTAAAGGCCTGCACTACCACACCCTGCCCAATTTCAGGACTTTAGGTCTTGTGTTCAAGACCTTGACCCATATGAAACTGAGTTTCCTGCAAGGTAATGATCTAGTTTCATTTTTCTGAATGTTGAATTTCAATTATCCCAGCACCATTTGTTGAAATTGCTTTTTTCTAATATGTATTTTTGGCATGTTCCTAAGAATGAAGTCACTGTAATTTGGTTAACTGATATCTGTGTCCTCAAAAAAATTTTTTTTGGTTAATCGATGTGTGTCTTTTTGTGACAGTATCATGTTGTTTGATTGTATTTCCCCCCGCCCATGTCTCTGTAGTATAATTTGAAATCAGGTGTGGTGTCTTCTGCAGTATACTTTTTGTTTAACACATTTTTGCTGACCTCAGGCTTTTGTGCCTCCATATAAAAATTTTTTTTTTCTGAGATGTTAAGAACTGCAGTGGATTTCAATTTGGATTGCACTGAATTAGGAGAATTTTTTTGGTAGGCTAGTCATTTTTACAAAATTGTTTCTCCCAATCCGTAAGAATGGGCTGTCTTTCTATCTTGCACTATTATCCTCTCTTTCTTTCTTCAGTGTGTTAAAATTTTCATTGAAGAGGTATTTTCTTTTCTTGGTTCAGTTTCTACCAAGGTATTTTAAATTTTGTGTGTGTCAATTGTGAATAGGATTGTTTTCTTTCTGTCATTGGTATATAGGAATCTGCCATTTTGTATGCTAATTTTATATCCTGCCAATTTGCTGTTTATGAGCAGAGTGGCTTGTGTTTTTCAGGGGGGTTTTGGCGAAGTCTTTCACTCTTTTACATGTAGAAAATATTATCTACAAAAGTGTTCCTTTTACTTCTTTTCCTATTTATACTCATTTCCTTCTCCTGTCTTATTGCTCTAAGTCTTCCAACACTGTATTGAATAGAAGTGGAGAGAGTGAGCAGCTCTGTCTTGCTCTTGATCTTAGTGGGAATGCTTTTCTCCACTTATGGTGGCTATAGGTTTGTTACATATAGCCTTCACTATATTGAGGTATGCTCCCTCCATTCATAGCCTCTCCAAGGCTGGTATTATGAAGGAATGTAGGATTCTATTAAGCAGGCTTTCTATGTCTATTGACATTCATGTCTATTGATCATGTGATTTAGTGTTTTAATCCAAATGTGATGAATTATGTTTACTGATTTCCATATGCTGAACCATTCCTTCATTGCTCGAATAAAGCAAACTTTGTCATGATGAATAGTCTTTTTGATGTGATAGTGAGTTCAGTTTTCTCATATTTTATTGAAAACTTTTGTATTTATATTCATCAGAGATTTCATTCTCTAATTTCTTTTTCATTGCTCTGTATCTGGTGTTGGCATCAAAGTAATACTGGCTTCATAAAAAAAGGTTTGGAAGCCTTCTTTCCTTCTCCCTTGTAAAGAATAATTTGACTGTCATTTTTGTTAGTTCTTTGAGGTTCTGGCAGAATTCTGCAGTGAATCCATCCAGTTCTGGGTGCCACAATGTCCTTAAAATTGTCCTCTGACTTTCACATTTTCCATGTTGACCATGCACACACACAAACATAGTTAAAATACATAGTTTAAATGCATTAATACTCTATGTACGCTTGAGTGAAGTTCTTTCTTTGGTCTATCATTTTTGCCCAATCTGGGGTGAACAGAAGGTTGTTCAGGAAAATTTCAATCAAAATTTAAGAAACCATTGCACAGTTATACAGCAAAGATGATGTTTGGAAGCCATTGTTTTGTGGCTTGACTTCACATGGAATTCCCCAGGAGACCTGAAACATTATTGATGCTGGGCTTGTAGAATCTGCACTGTGACTTCATTGGTCTTGCATAACTTGCCTTTGACAGAGTTTTAAATTCCTTCTAGAAATCTCTAATATGAGTCAGAGGTTAGAACCTTCAGTTGCAGGGTTTGAGATGTATTAGCTGTGCATGACATTAGTGTGTGTGTATGTGTGTGTGTGTGTGTGTGTGTGTGTGTGTGTCTTTGCCCACTGCAGCATCTCAGTTCCAAGTGGAAGAAAATATTTTTGACTAGTTAAAGCCAAAGAATAAATTCAAGACATGCACCCTTTTTGGGATACCTTGCTTCAAGAGAAAATACATTCTCAGTGGACACATCTGTATGAATGACACTCACTTTCATAGGAAGATGATTCATGCAGTCATTGGATTTTGTCTCTTTGGGAAATAAAAAACATCCTACAAAACCAAATGACATGGAAATAATTTGCATGAATGTGGAGTGCAGCACATGTGTTTTCAGCCTACGATAAAAATTGGAAAAATATGTCATTTCTTTTTACAATTTTTTCTGATAAAGTTCAAATGTTTGTTTTGATTTTTAAAATGTGATGCCTAAAAAAGTTTATATTTATTGGAATACATGTGACAATGAAACCTGGATGAGCACTATCAGAGGAAGAAAGAGAACCAGCCATAGAGGGGCACAGGGTACTGAGGTAGTGAGGAGTGAGAGAGGACAAAGTTTAGTGACACACGTGTTCAAAATAAAATCTGAGGTCCAGGGATCCCATCAATATCCCACAAAGAACTTGTGGAAAAAGCAAAAGCTAGATGGATTTTATTTTACAAAAGACTGATAATGATGTGTTTTCAGTCAGATACAGCAAACACATAGGACCCAGAAGCTTGATAGGCTTTTGTCACTAACATAAGTATACCATGTCTTTTCCAGATTTGTTGGGGCCTGACCTCACACTTTTTTCCTGGTTTTAATAAGTTGTGGTGGTTTCCTAATCTGGCTTTGTTTTGGGCTGAAACTTAATATCTCCTAAAATAATCCTTTTGATTCTATTTCTTAATTTTTAGTGTTTGGCCTTTTTGAGACAGGATTTCCCTGTAGACTCAGCTGGCCTGGAACTCCCTGTGTAGTCCAGGCTGGCCTTGAACTCACAGAAATCTGACTGCCTCTGCCTCCCAAGTTCTTGGATTATAGGTGGGAAAAAGCTTTTTGCTTTTTCTCTTTAATTTATAATTTTTCAGTCCATATTACATGTTTAAAGCTTGATGTGAAGCACTCCTGATAGCTCTCATGGTGAATAACTTTAAAAAGGACTATCAGTCTGCCTGAAATAGAAAAACCATACCATAATTTATCATACTAAATTCACATAATGTGGAGAATAAGGAACAAAGAACAATGGCCCCTAAAAGCATTTGGAAAGAGACAATATTGGAATGCTCATTCTTTTTAGTCTGTCCATGACACTATAACCAGAAAGTGAAAATCAGAGGTGCTCAGGGCATTTTAGGACAAAAGCAATCATGGAGCCACTGAGTCTCAGATAGGGAAATAATCTCTATGTCAGAGGAAAAAAGGCTTGGAGAAATCCAAAATAGTCACCCTTCAAATCAGTAAATGTCATAAAATGATATGCAAATCCAAAAAAATCCCCTTTAAAAACCAGTAAAATTCATGTAAAATAAAGTAAAAATTTTAAACAGTCACTTTGGAAACCAGTAAACGTACCATAAAAGAAGTCAGAACCCCAAATAATCTCCTTTAGAAACAGATCAAAACAAAGTCAAAATTCAAAATCCCACTCGGGAGGTCTGTTATTACCTCCTTGGTATTGTGGGGTGTTTCAGAAGCAGAAAATTCCCAAAAGAAAGCCTTTATTAGCTGGTGGTGACCATACTGGACATTTGAGTCCCAAGTGCAGCCTTGAGTCATCTTTGCGGCAATCTTTTACACAGAAAAACCATATCTAGTGTGAAAAGTTTGAGTTTCCAAGTGTTTTAGCTTAGGGATGGATAGCCCCTCTAACAATTACTATTCTGCAAATGCAAGCCAAGCACGAAACACAGAAGTCATATATTTGCAGTTAGCAGGAGCAACCGGAAACACACTGACCTATTCTCTAGGCAAGCACAGTCTTGTTGACATGTTTTCAAACTCATACCTCAGTGCAGCTGAGCCACACCTACTATTCCCACACCCTGAACCAAGTGCTTTTAGTTTTCAGAGTCTAGATTCAGTCTGGATTCCAACATGGTGTAGCTATGGTCAAGAAGATGCCTTATCACAGTATGCCATATTTACCCTATCACATGGCAATGGAGCTGCCCCTGCCTGCGGGGACCCTGTACAGGTAAAGCTCGAGGGGGACCACTCCCTGAAAGGAAAAACGGGCGAGAAAGAAGAGACGGAGCCCAAGTAAGTCCACTTGTCAAGGGTCCTCTTTATTGTACTGCAAGCTTTCCTTATATACAGTTTGTATTTAGAAGGGGTTGAAGAAGCTGGTCAAAAGGTTACAGCATTTTTATGGGTATGGGAGGGGGACTGAGCAATTCAGCAACGTGACTGACCGCCAGGTGTTCCAAGATTACTGCATGACTTATCTTTCTGAGAACTGTTTGCAAGGGGAAGAGAAAGATAACCTTCCGAAAAGGAAAAACATTGCAAGAAGATTGGGAATCATGATTAAATACCTACAGTCCAGGGAATTCACAGGGTAATCTGTCCCCATAGGAGTCAGAGGTACTAGTAAGATTCTGGGTGTCACCTGTTTGACTTATGGAACAGGTTGGATTAGTCAAGATGGTGGCAAGGTCATAAGATAACTGCCATTTTGAAGATGTCATTAGCCAAGATGACAGTAAAGTCATGTGGCTGTCCCTAAATTGATGATGTCATGACCCAAGATGGTGACCTGACTATGTGGTTGCCTCCGTCTTGATGAGGTCATCAGCCAAGATGTCCACAAAACCACATGGCTATTTTCTCCCTATGGTGATCTTGACTCCAAGATAAAACGTGATTGTTGCATGAGATCCACGTATCTAACAGGTTAAATGGAATGCACACAGTTAAGTTAGAATGGTAGCAGGAGAAACTACCCCCAGATATGTAGGCTCTGAATAGGAAAGTAAAAGAAAGAATTCATGATCTCAAACCAAGGGAGGGAGTCCATGTTTCTTACCAAGGGAGGGATTCCATGTTTCTTACCAAGAACTGTAATTATGAATGCCCAGAAATGCCATCTGGATCTCCTCTCCATGTTTCCGGGGCACTTTCCCCCCTGCATCTTTCCCTAGTTTCTAGTGCTCAGTCCTACATACAAGCTGTAGGGGAAAAGGAACTCCTGAAGGAAGCAGAAGAGAAGGGTGGGTGTACCCACAAATGTGACCTTGACTCCATTTTGTTTTACCCAAGTTCATCAGAGGCTGAGATCAGACAAGACCTGCGGCCCTCCTGAAACGAGGAGAAAGTAGGTCCCCTAGAGGGTTCTTGGTCTTATTCATAAAAGAATTTGAGAAGGACTTAAATGGAAGGTTTTACAATTTATTTGAATTTTAAAGAAAAATCCTCAGGGCAGGCAAGCTGTAATCTTGGCAGCTGCCTTGAGGAGGTGAATAGTGGGAAGAAGGAAAGAAAGCCATGAAGCCAGGCAGGTTTACAGCCTGGATAGGAGGTCAGACACATGGCTGTCTGGCAGCTACATGGCTGGGAGAAGGAAGCTTTAGAGAAAAAGTAAAGAAATACAAGATGCTAGGGGCAGCCTGACGTATGTTTAGAAAAAAGATTTGAAGAAGAAAAGGAGAAATTATACTTTTCTGAGAAAAAATACAAGATGCTAGGGGCAGCCTGAAGTATGTTTAGAAAAAGGATATGAAGGAGAAAAGGAGAAACTACCTAGACTGCCAGGGACTTACATGTCTGTGACTGGGTTGAGGAGTTCTGTGCTAGAAGGCAGGATTCCAGGCAGGAAAAATTCACCACCTCATTAATGCACCAGGTATTCCACCCATCTATTTAGCATAATTCAAGATGGACCTGCCTTCCTAGGGGTCATTGTACCACCAGGTGATTGAAGAGTGAGATTAGAAAGATGGATCCTCCAACAGATAGACTAGGGATTTTATAGTGTTGACCAGTTCAACTTTTGGGACTATTTGCTACTCCAATACTCTTAGTTGACTGGAAGCCAAGTCCCTTAGAAAACAATTTGTGAACAATAGTCGACCCTGATTTATTTATTTAAGAAGAACATTTTTTTCCCATTTCTGCTTTCCTACCTGTGCCTTTGAATGCTAAACAAATAATATTTGACATTTAAAAGAAAGTTAGGAATTTGGGCTTCTTCCAAGATGGAATTAGAATCCTGGATTGAGTCCCCAAATTTGTTAGATATAAAATGTAACATCCAAGGACCCCATCATTACCACACCAAGAATATGTGGACAAAGTGAAAGTAATTCTCCCAGGCAGACTTTACTTTTGCAAAACGGTGCTGATGCAAGCACACAGGGCAGGGCAGATTGGTTGGCTTTTATCTCTAAGGCATGAGAACTGTCTTTTTCCCATTGGCTGAGATCTGACCTCACAGTCTTTCCCAGTTTTATAGTTTAAAAGAATCTTTGCAAAGGGAGGGGAAAGAGCTCCACTACCCCAGGCCAGCAGGTTCCAGAATGCGTCCCTGCTTTTCTTTAAAAAGACTCACACAGTTTGGAGGGACTAAAAGAAAGAATTCCTTATCATAACCAAGTTGTACAGAGTTTGTATAAAGGACTAATATTTACTGCTTCTTTCTTTAAAAAAATATTTTTTATTTTTGTGTGTAAGAGAAAATGGCATCAAATTCCCCTAGAACTGGAGTTGAAATGTTGTTAGCTTCAATGTGTGTGCTGGGAATCAAAGCTGAGTCCTCTATAAAAGTAGCCAGTGCTCTTAACCACTTATTTAACCAGCTTCCTATTTACTGTTTTATGTATAAGAACACCAGAATGAAACAAATCACCTTTAAGATAACTGATAGGGTTCAGATTCAGGTGACCCCCACACCCAGAAACCATAAGGCTCCTAAGAGGAACTGAGTCAACCAACTCCCAGCCACCTGCGAGTTAACTAAAGCAGCTCTGGGAAGTTAATGACCAATGTATTATGATCACCAGAGCATGCTCCACAGGCTGACAAACAGGCTTCCCAAGCCCTTAGCTGCAATTAGTTCTTGGACCCCTGTAATTGAAAAGATGTTTTCAATGAGTAAATGTTTTCCTGGATAAGTTTCAGAGGTACAGACCCCATGCCTCCCTGAGCAGTAGCCCCCCAAACAGTCCCAAACAGCAGAAAAATATTCTCTTTTTCCGCATTCTGTCCCTTTATAAGCTACCCCTCTGCAGCCATTAGGCTGCTGGTTCTTCCTCACACGCGAGTTGACGACTAGCCCTGCCAAACCCAATTAAACTCTTGCTTTGCTAGAGTCCTCCTTGTTTCTGTTTCACTGTGATCCCAACCCCTGCCACATTTTTATTTAATAACAACAACAAAGTAAAGATAAAAACCAAATAGTTCCTCTTCACGTTTGGTGGTTGAACATTCCCAAGTCTAGGGAATTGATTTCCATTTCAAAGTTCAGGCTCCCACCTCAAAACTGCAGACATAGATAATTACTGAAAATTAAAGGAAACTGCCATGATATTATTTGCTATTGTGAATAACATGTGTCTTTATACATAACTTGGAAGCTGACATAGCTGTTAGAAATAAAAGCACTCCAGTTGAAAGTTTCTTGGTAAGGCAAACCACTTCTGATCAGAAGGGTGCCTGAACAGAGAAGAAAGCACATTTCCTTAAGATGGCCTTTACATTTATAGCCAATGCAGGAACGTAGCTTGACAGGCCTTCCTTAAGCCAAGTTCAACCACTCAATCTAAACCTGATTGGCTAATTTAATAAGGAAAGGACGTTTTAATAAGAATCTTTAAAATTTAGTTACATGGGGTTATGGCCAGTCATAAAGAAGTGCAGGTGATAAGCAACAGGTAGCTACTGTGTGCAGCATGGGACCTTGAACACACTGATCTTAGACAAAAGCTGGTCTGTGAGTCAGTTCTGGCTTCTTATTCTTTGAGAGCTAATAGGTCCCCTGCTGGGAAGAACAAATTGGAGGTAAAGAAAATGAAGATGGCAGTTGACTCTTGAAGCCTCTATTTTACATAACAGTAAAAGTCCTTTGAAAGAAGAGGCAGGACTTTGAACTTATTTTTCCCAAGGTGGCCTTACATTCAAGAACTGCTACTCTCTTGGGAAGCTCCGCTTAACACACCCATTGGCCAGGACGCGCCAGTCTGGCTTCCTTTGCCTCGGGTTGGTGCAGGAACTGTCACTCAGGTTGAAGCTGCAGTAGCGTCCAATTGGAAGCACTGTTGTGAAAGGAACAGGACCGCACGCAGGACGCGGGACTTCCGTTCTGCGTCCTTTGCCGTGGCCCCCTGGAGT
The DNA here is from genome assembly GCF_000622305.1 of Nannospalax galili. NCBI lineage: Eukaryota > Metazoa > Chordata > Mammalia > Rodentia > Spalacidae > Nannospalax > Nannospalax galili. Next base: position 6,029,032 of record NW_008354274.1, read on the forward strand.
TTCAGGATCTTGTGTCTGTAGCTCCGTCGCCCGGTGACCAGGCGTTGCACTGCTCGTCTGGAATCCCGACATGGTGAGCGCGGCGTTCCTAGCGGGGAGGGAAGCTGTGCACCCCGAGCTGGCTGCCGCGGCTCCCCGTCGTCCCTGCAGACTCCCCCGGCTCCTGCCTTGGCGGGGCTGGGCCGGTTCCGGGCAGCCCTGGCGTCCTGCCGGTCCCTGCACGGGGACTTGAACCGGGTGCAGCCCTGTGTGCAGCTCGGCCCTGGAGCTTATGGCCTAGTGCTGAGTGGGAGGAAGAGTCTGCAGGGCCGAGCTGGGGACGCCGGACTGCGCAGCCGCGACGCGGTGCTGGAGTCCTAAGGGCGGGAGGTGCTGGGCAGTCGGGTGGAAAGCCCAGGCGCCCTGTGACCCAATGCGACTTAATCAGCTAGGCGGTGGCAAGTGCTTATCTCGCGCACAGGCTCCTTCAGGGTTTTCCTGGATCCTTGGCCCCCGTCCTCCCCGCCCCAACCGCAGGCTGCACCTTTGGTTTGTATCTCCTCCTGTCTGTAGAAATCTAGTGATGATATATCTGAATATGTGTGACTGGATGTGGGACTCCAAGTCTGGGTGCTGCACCCCCATGTTTCCTTCACTGTCACTGACTCATCTTTCCCTAGTGTCTGGTGGGTCTCCTAACACCGCTTTCTCAGGAGGCCTTTCCTTTATGGCCTTGGAGTCTATGGGTGACCTGAATTTGACACTTTCCCTCTGAGCCACTTTCTTCTCTTTCTGTCACTAGGGATGGAACTTAAGGATTGGTTCATGCAAAGCAGGTGCTCTGCCCTGAGGGAAGCTAAGTGCTGGGCCTGCTTAGTGTTCTTATTAGCATGTATTGATGGTGCATAATAGCGTTTCATTGTGACATCTTTATATGTGTGTGTGTAATGTATTTCTGTCTTATTCACCCCATTACCCTCTCTTGACCCCTTCCCTCTCCTACGGATCACCTTCTTCTAAGTCCCTCTCCCACTTCATGACTTTTATCTTTCAGATCCATGTGCATCGGGGAGGGGTTGATTATAGGATCATGGGCCCCAAACCAGGTACTGAACCCCTGAACAGTCTCCAGCATCTGTCATCAACTGCTTATAAATTATCAAGGAGGAATGGGACCTCGTGAGACCCTTCCCATCTTTTGCTATTTTTGTTTCTTGAGACAGTGGCTGGCCTGGCTAGCCTTGCATTTCCATCCTGCTCTCTCAGCTGGGAACATAGAAGGGCCACCTCTCTGTTCTTCTTTGGGGAAGTCAAGAGCACAGAGCAGGAACCAGCACTGGGCAGGAACCCTGGTCCCAGCGGTCCTCCTGCCTCCCCGCTCCATTTCTGCCTCTGCCTGTGCTTCCCTGGGCAGGTCTGGACAAGGGGAGAAGCTCTGAATGTCTCTCTTCCTGAGGGATCCTGGCACCCAGCAGTAGCCCTGGTGACACCAGGGGAATCGGGATGCACAAAACAAGAGTCTTGGAGACTGAGGAGCAGATGTTATGAGAGACAGTGGAACAGCAAGACCCCCAGACCGTGGAACAGGCCTCAGCCAGGGACCAAGGCCAGACTCTAAGGCCATGTTGACACTCTCCAGCCTCCATTTTTGCTGCCTCCACAGGGAGGGAAGAAGCTGAGTGGTTGGGGGCATGGCTCAGATGTTCAGGAGCAGGAGAGGTGGGCAGATATGGGTTCAACTGCCCCCATTGGGTCTTAGCCTCAGAGCTTCCTGATTTCCCTTGTGAGTACTGGTTGTTGGGTCAGAGAGAATGGAAGAGGATGATGAAGATTGGGAGAATTCGGGTGCAGGAACTGGGGACTGCACACCAAACTTGAACATGGAACTTGTGGGTCCCAGTCCTCTGTATGTATGTCCCTGTGTCTATGCAGTTCTGTCCCTCCATAATTTGCCACCATCCCTTCTGTGTCTGTTTGTGTGTTTCTTTTATCCTTTGTATTTGATTGTACAGATAGGGTCTCACCCTATAGCCTAGGGGCTTATGACAGTCCTCTTATCTTAGCCTCCTGATAGCTATGAATTTATAGGTCTCTGTCTGTCTGTCTCTCTCTCTGTCTCTCTGTCTCACACACATTTACTGAAACGGCATGGAGGCTACGTCTGGCTTAGGCACCAGCCAGGTGGATGATTTACTAGGGATGCAGGATGCTTGGAAAAGCTGTGCACAGAGGTGTCATCCCTTCACTCCTTTTTCTAGATGTCTCCTTCAGTGCTTTGTTAAGGTGAAACAAAGGAGGGAGGCACAGACCTGGGTCCAAATCTCACCTGAAAACCAGGGATAGTGGTGCAGGGCTATAATCTCAGTTACTCAGGATACTGAGACAGGAGGATGTGTCACAAGTTTGTGAGGTACAAAGTGATTTGCAGGTGGCCTTGAGCAATGGCAGTACTTGAGAGTTCCTGTGAGAGGAGGTCCCTGAAAAGTTGCTCAGGTCCAGTTTCAGCAGTGTGGAGCTGCCCATGTCTCAAAACTGGGACAGGAGAAGCAGCTGTTGAGGACCCTCTTGGGGAAGGTAAGATAGCAGTGACTGGGGACTCCTCAGGGACCAAAGAGGGAAGAGAAAGGAAGCCAGGCATCAGCATGCTCTGCAAATGTCTGATTTTCCAGATTGTTCTGCTGCTGAGGAAAGCCCCAGCTTCCATAGCAGCCTTACCTCCAGTGTCAGAATATAGGATGTGGAATGAGGATGGCCTAACCTCTGCTGCCTCACCTCTTCTGTATGGTTCGTCTGCTTTCCCAGAGCTTTCCAGCCATGTGGGAAATAAGGTCCCAAGTCTAGAACCCTGACCAGTAGCTCTAGCATGCTGTGTCTCAATAAATTCCTAAAATGCCACCTCCCTGAAAGCATTCTCAATTATTGACATCTCTTTTTTCAAAACTATGTATGTATTTTATGTGTATGTGTGTGCTAACATGTATGAGTTTGTATGTAACATGCATGTAGAGACAGGAGCTGGCATGAGGATGTGGGGAACTGAACTAGAGTCTGGGACCTCTGCAAGAGCAGTTAAGTGCTCTTATCCACTGAGCCATCTCTCCAGTCCCATCAACATCTCTTCCAAAATATAATCAACTACTTGTCCTCGTAATGTATGCTATGTATCAAACATATACCTTGGAATTTTATTTTTGTCAGAGTCTGGGAGAAATGACTTTTGGGAGAATTTGATTCTGTTTGTGAACATACCACATAAGAGGAAGCTGAGAAGATTGACTTGAGCCCTTCTGAACAATCCCTGTGCCTTCCCTGGAGACAGACATTTTATCTGATGCCTTTGTGATGAGCTTGTCCCTTGTAAACCTTATACCACAATGTCCCCTCATCCCAACTTCTGCTCTTTATGACCTCAGATGTCAGAACTGCCTGCCCCAGGTGCCCACAGCAGCCATGTTTTTTTTATCTCTTTGAGGGTCTAATGAGAAAGAACACTTTCTAAAATGGCTGTGATCATTTTACACATCAAGAAAAGAGTACCAGAGTTCCCTTTTTGCCATGCCCATGTCCTCTGACATTTGTAATCTGCCATTATTGTGACATGGCCAATCTCACAGCTTTGCTGAAACCGGAAGTCTGCTGTTTCTTGCATTCAATCCCTGGTGCAAATTTGTTAGAATCCCAGCTTGAAATAGCCATGGGAAGAAGGTAGTAAATACTGAGCAGTAGACAGGGATTTGTTCTGTTATCCTCTATGTTTCTGCTGGGTTTTAGCCCATAGGAGTGTCATATGCTTACTGAAAAAAACCTTTTCCTTCCTTCTTTCCTTCCTTCCTTCCTTCCTTCCTTCCTTCCTTCCTTCCTTCTTTCCTTCCTTCCTTCCTTCCTCCCTCCCTCCCTCTCCCTCCCTCCCTCCCTCCATTCCTCCCTCCTTTCCTTCCTTCGATCTTGGGGAGATTTACATGTGCCAGATATTTTTGTTTCAGATCTTGGGAGTTTAGCAATTATTGCCACAGTTGACTAAGTTAAAGCTGAGGCACTCTGTGAGTGGACATAGTCCTTCCTGGATGAAGTGGTGGCCCTGGCGGTCCAGGTATGAGCTGTTCAATGGGTTCAGGAAGAGCTGAGCTCTCAGCCACGCCGCCAGAAATGGTTCCTCTGTTACCCTTGAGGGCAAGTGAACTGTCAGCAGTGATAGCAGTTAGCAAAGCTTGATGGAAATTCTCTTCAGCGAATTAGCACCTCACCTTGCATCTTTGGGTCTACTCTATAGCACAGTGCTATGCCGTAGCCCTGTCATCTGCCTTTTCATTTTCTTACTCGTAGTAACTTAATCTTACTTTCATATGATGAGTTTACAGATGCCTTCTTAATAAGGCAAACCTTACAAGCACATTTAGTTACTATAAATTTTGTTTCTATTGTAATTCCTTGGAGATCACTTTACTCTCATTCTCCTGCATCCCTGCACTAACACAGAGGGAAGATGTTTGCATTGGTTTTTATTTGTCCCATGATAGAGAACACAAGTAAGACTCTAGCTTCTCTATGACACTGCTAAGACATACACACACATAGAAAGGTGAACTGTGTTCCCAGTGCTGAGGCCTTGGCTTGATGAGAACTGTGTGGTTACAGGGGCTGGTGTCATTTGAGGATGTAGCTGTGGACTTCACCTGGCAGGAGTGGCAGGAGCTGGATGCTGCTCAGAGGACCCTCTACAGGCATGTGATGCTGGAGAACTACAGCAGCCTGGTGTTTTTGGGTGAGTCTGATGCCCTGTAACTCTCAGTAGCACTTACATCCTTCCTGGTTGATATCTGTAGGAATCATTGCTAGCTTTTAGTACTAAATTGATAAACATTTTAACTGACATGTACTAATGTCATATATCAATGGAGAGCAGTGTGGCTTTGCAGTACTCATCAGATGACACCAGCTGATATGATTATCAACTTGGCCATGACTTGATTTTGTTGAGAATGTGAAAATTCTCTTTAATAGCAATTTGAAGTATTTAATTTTTGTCAACAATATTTTTCCTACTGCACTATAGAACATTAGAAGTTCTATGTCTCTTCCAAATGTACCAAATAATTCCTAGCCATTCCCCCTTCATCCCTCCATGCCCTTTCTCCACTCTGGTAACCACAGTTTTCTCTACTTCATTGGAGTCACCTTGAACTTGCAAGAATAATGAAATTGTGCAAGATTCTGCTCTTTGTGGCTGACATATTTCACTTATCTTGTTTCTTTTCTAGGCAGTCATACAAAAGAAAAATATTTTTACCCATTATGGAAGAAGTCAGCTGCCAAAAGAACAATTCCATGTATTCGTACTTGGTAACCCAAAGTGTATTTGCGTTATTTAGAGAGCACATGAGACTCTGACATCTAGACCACTGAAAAGCCAAATTCTAGTCATTTTTCACCTCTATGGCACAGACATCTGGGCAGAAGGATTTGGAATCTCTGTGGAGGGGTTCATGACAGTCTTCTAAGGGAGTGTTAATGACCCTTTACCATATCATAGACCTAAGAGCTTGCTGTATCTGTTTATTTTACTGCTGTGTTTGTGTGGGAAGTTTTCCTCTAGGTTACCACACTGGCTCTTTTTAAGGTAGTGGTGGTTATTTCTAGCTCAGTAAAAATAATTATGTTCCAACCTCCCAAAAAGCTATACATTTCTGTCCTTGTGAGGTAGGAGATTTTTTTTTGTGTTTTTAATGGATAAATAACATTCAGCATATTTTTTCAAATAGTTTATATTTTTTATTGTTTGGCAGTTTCATACTTTTTTTTTTATAAAAACTTTGAGAATTTCATAAATGCATATAAGGTGTTTTGATCAAATCCATGCCCACTCCATCCCCTCCAACATTCCCACCTCTGAAGAGGTAACCCTAAAATCTTTTAAGGGTTAATTACAAGCTCCCAAATACTTTTGACATTTTTGGCCTTGGAACAGAGTATGTTGCTAACAGGCTGAAGGACATAATTGACTTTTACCCAAGCAACTGGCTACATTTCTTTAGGGTCTTTTTTACCCTAACTGCCTAGCCAATTCCTACCTCCTATTCTTATCACACCATCCTCTGAAAGGGTTACCCAGATTGCCAATAGGGAATAGGGATGCCAGCCGCTCTGGCTTCTTCCATGCTGAACAGGCACACAGGGTGAGGCGATTGGAGTACCCCTTCAGTGGGTCTATCTATAAAACTCCCAAATTGCATAACTCCTGTCTCTAAGGGGAGAAGAAAGTCCTTGGATCATGAATGGGACATGTGAAGGAGAAGTAAAGGCAAGAGTAATTAGCATTACAAATTCTAGACAGGGAACTAGAAAAAAGTGAGAACAGGGCTTTTTCAAATGTTCATATCAGAGTCCATTGGAATTTCTTGACAAGGACTTCCAAAAGCATCCCTCTATTGTGTTCCTCCTCATTTTTCTTTTGTCTTCCAAAGCTGGACTTGTTGGCTGGGAAGAGTAGCTGGATACTCAGGTAAGGGTCCTGTGACCCTGCTTGGCACTCCTTTGATGAATGAGCACAACCGTCAACAAGCCCAATTGTGACTATGTTTAGCAATCAGGCTCAGCGGAAGTCATGATGATGGTAGTTATTTCATGCAGAAGGGACTGCTGTATAGCATCATCTTATTAAAAGGACCTGGAATTTAAAAGGATTTGCTGCCAGGAGCCACATATGAAGGAGAACATACGTCATTTGTTTTTCTGAGTCTGTTACTTCACTTAGTATAACATCCACTTAGTTTCTACATCCATCCATTTACCTGCAAATTTCATTATTTCATCTTTCTTTACTGCTGAATAGAACTCCATTGTATAAATATACCACATTTTTGTTAAACACTCGTCATTTGGTTGATTCCATCTCTTAGCTATTGTGAAAAGAGCAGCAACAAACATGGTTGTACAAGTGTCTCTGCAATAGGATGAGTCCTTTGGGTATATGCCAAGGAGTGTTATACCTGGGTCATATGCTAGGTTCATTTTTAGGTTTTTAAAAGTTCTCCACACTGTTTTCCATAGAGGCTGCATGAGTTTGCAATCCTACCTGCAGTAAATGAGCATTCCCCTTTCTCTATATCCTCACCAGCATTTGGTATCATTTGTTCTCTTGATCCTAGCCAGTCTGATTGGGGTAAGGTGATACCTTAGGGTGATTTTAATTTGCATTTCCCTAATTACTAACTATATTGAACACTTTTTGAGATGTTTCTTAGCCATCTTTATTTCTTCCTTTGAGAATTCTCTGTTTAGATCTGTAGCCCATCTTTTAATTGGGTCATTTGATTCCTTGATTCTTTGTTTTTTGAGTTCTTTTCTGTGGGTTTTCTCTTTATTTTTTTGATTGCTTCTTTAGCTGTACAGAAGCTTTTTAGTTTAATGAGGTCCCACTTATTGATTGCCAACCTTAATTCTAAGCAACTTCTGTTGATTTAGAAAATCCTTTCCTACACCTATATCCTGTAAGTTACTGCCAATATTTTCTTCTGGTAGTTTCAGGGTTTCCAGTTTCACACTGAGGTCTTTGATCCATTTGGAGTTGCCTTTTGTTCAGGGTGAAAGATAAGGATCTAGTTTCATTCTTCTGCAGGCAGAGATCCAGTTTTGCCAGCACCATTTGAGGAAGATGCTGTCTTTCCTCCATTGTGTGTTCTTAGCACCTTTATCAAATATCAGGTGGCTGAAATTACGTGTACTCAGGTTTGGATCTTCAATGATGTTCCATTGATCTATGTGTCTGTTTTTGTGCCAGTACCATGTTGTTTTTATGACAATGGCTCTGTAGTATACTTTGAGATCTGATATAGTAATCCCCCCAGCATTGCTCTTTGTGATCAGGGTTGCTTTGGCTATCTGGGGTCTTTTGTGCCTCCATTTGAATTTAAGGATGCAGTTTTTAATTCTGTGAAATATGTCACAGGGATTTTGATTATGATTGCATTGAATCTATATATTGCTTTTGGTAGTATGGTCATTTTAACAATATTCATTCTTCCAGTCCATGAACATGGGCAGTCCTTCCATCTCCTAGTGTCTTCCTCAATCTCTTTAATGATTTAAAATTTCCATTGTAGAGATCTTTGGTGTCTTTTTTGGTGTCATAT
>NW_008354274.1:6037515-6043015 GCF_000622305.1 Nannospalax galili
TGTTTAAACTGTTGATCTCTTCTTGGTTTAACTTTGGAGGTTACTATGATTTCAGATATCCATCCATTTCTTTTAGACTTTCAGATTTAGTAGTGTATAGGTTTTTAAAATATTCCCTTATAATGGTTTGGATCTTTTGGGTGTCTGTTGTGAGGTTTTTCCTTTCATCTCTGATTTTGTTGATTTGGATTTGCTCTTTCTTTCTTTCAGTTAACTGGGCTAAGGGTCTGTCTATCTTGTTTAGCTTTTCAAAGAACCAGCTCTTAGATTCATTGATTTTTTGTATTGTTTTCTTTGCTTCTATTTCATCAATTTCTGCTCTGATTTTTGTTATTTCTTCTCTTCTGCTGGGTTTGGGTTCCATTTGTTGTTGCCTTTCCATTGCCTTGAGTTGCAGTGTTAGTTCATTTATTTGGGCTCTTTCCAATTTTTTTAATGTAGGCACTTAGAGCTACAAACTTCCCTCTTAGGACTGCTTTTAATGTGTCCCAGAGGTTGTGTTGTTTTGTATTTTTCCTTTCCAGGAATTCTTTTATTTCTTTCTTAATTTCTCCTTTGACCAACTCATTGTTTAGGAGTGTGTTGTTCAATCACCACAGTTTCGTGTAATGACTAGGGCTTTGTCCACTGTTTATTTTGAGCTTTATTGCTTTGTGGTCTGATAGAATGCATGGAATATTTCAATATTTTTGTATTTGTTGAGGTTTGTTTTGTGGCCCAGTATGTGGTCAATTTTTGAAAAAGTTCCATGAGGTGCTGAGTAGAAAGTGTATTCTTTGGTGTTTGGGTGAAATAATTGAAAGATATCTGTTAGGTCCATATGATGTATGGTATCATTTAATTCAGACGTCCCTCTGTTCTTTGTCCAGTTGGCCTGTCTAATGGAGACAGTCGGGTATTGAAGTCCCCTACTATTAGTGAGTTGGGGTTAATCTGTGTCTTAAAGCCCTGTGGTATTGTTTTTATGAATTTGGGTGCACCAGAATTTGGTGCATATATGTTAAGGATTGTAATATCTTCTTGGTTAACTGTTCCTTTGATCAGAATGAAGTGACCCTCCTTATCTCTTCTGATTAGTTATACTTTGAAGTCTATTTTTTCAGATATTAGAATTGCAAGCCCTGTTTATTTCTTAGCACCATTTTCTTGGAATATTCTTTTCCCATCCTTTTACCTTAAGGTAGTACTTGATTTTGAAGGTGAGATAGGTTTCTTGCCTGTAGGTAGCTCCTGTCCTTGAAGGTGAGATGGGTTTCTTGCAGACACCAAAGAGATGGATTTTGTTTCTTAATCCATTCACTTAGCCTGTGTCTTTTGACTGGGGAGTTCATCCATTGATATTTAAGGTTATTGTTGAAAGATGTGAATTGTTTGCCATCATTTTGATTGCTGTTTTGTTCTCTGTCTAATTTTGTGTTTCCTATCATAGCCTTATTTTCTTTCTTTGCCCCAAGGTATAGTTGTTTCTCTCTCTGCTCTCTGTATTGCTTCAAGTATTCTTTGACGGGCTGGTTTTGTGGACATGTATTCTTTTAGGCTATTCATGTCATGGAAGAATTTTCTTTCCCCCTCAACTATAATAGACATTTTTGCTGGGTATAGTTTTCTGGTCTGGCATCTATTGTCATTTAGAACTGCAAATACCTTGGTCCAGGCTTTCTGGCATTCATAGTTTGCATTGGTAAGTCTGCTGTAATTCTGATGGGTTTTCCTTTGTATGTGCCTTGTTGTTTTTCTTTTATGCTTTCAGTACTCTCTCTTTGTTGTGTACATTTAGTGTTTTTACTATGATACATCCTGGGGAGCTTCTTTTCTGATCTTGTCTATTTGGTGTTCTATTTGCTTCCTGTATTTGTATGGGGATGTCTTTCCTTAATTTCCGGAAATTCCCTTCTACAATCCTGTTTAAGATCTGGTCAACACCATTAACCTGAAATTCTTCTTCCTCTATTCTATGATCTGTAAATTTGATCTTTTCATGGTGTCCCACATCTCTTGCATATTCCGTTCCTGTGTCTTTTAAAATTTTCCATACTCTGCTTGAGTGGTTCAATTCTTCACCTTTATCCTCCAGTGTTGATATTCTGTTTTCCATTTCATTCATTCTAGAGGTGAGGCTTTCCTCTGTTGTTGTCTTATTGAGTTTTGCACTTCCTTCTTCATTTCTGCCTGTGTTTTTTCAATGTTTCTCTTTTGTGAATTCATTCAGAAGTTTATCCTTATCTCTTTTAACTCTTTGATTTGTTTGTTAGTGTGTTCTTTAAATTTTTTGAATTCCTTGACTATGTTTATGATTGTTCTTTTAACTTCCGTGTCCTGGATTATCTCTTGGAGGTTCTCCTTGTAGAGCTCTTCCATAGGATTGGTGGGCTTTGCTCGGGACATAGTGTTTTGGCTTTCCATTTTATTATTCTTTTGTTTTGGTTTTGGCATGTGAATTTCTTTTGTTGTTTATGATTCTGATATGATTATTAAGTTGAAGTAGGCTTCTGTTTGTATTATCTGGGTGCCTAGATCCTTTCTTTGTTGGTTATGTAAAGCTGGTTGGTACAGGGTTCAGGTTCTCTCAGGTTTATTTTGGAGGGAACTGATGGCTTCAAATCAGCTATTCAGGGGTACCCACAGAATCCCAGTTCATGCTCCTGTCAGGTACACTCAGGCTTCTTTCACCATGTGGAGGCAGGATCCAGGCTCTCTCAGGCAGTCCTGTGTGTTGTCAACCCTATGACAGAGGGAGGCCAGAGGAGGGGACCAGAACTCTGCACTCTCTGGTGGTCTGCTAAGATCCCAGCCTTAGCCTACCAAAGCCAGATCTGCCCTGGGGCCTTGCGAGGGGGCCTCACAAAATCCCAGGTTGGGGAATGGTATGGTGTTATTAGGGGATGCGCACCACCACAAAGAGACAGGATCCAGGGGCTGTCAGGCTGTCCCATGGGTTCTCAGGCCCTCTACTTTTGGAGGACAGAGGGAGGCCAGAACCCCTGCACTCTCAGGTGTTCTGCTGAGCTCCAAGCAGCTACCCGGATGGAGGAGGTCCGAACCCTCTCAGGACCTCTGCTAGCATCTCCTCCCTAGCTTACCAAAGCCAGATCTGCCCTGGGGCCTTGGGAGGGGCCTCACAAAATCCCAGATAGGAGGATGGTATGGTGCAATTAGGGGAAGCTCAGCACCATATAGAGGCAGGATCCGGGGCCTGTCAGGCTGTCCCCTGGGTTCTCAGGTCCTCTGGTATTTGGAGGCCAGAGGAAGGCCAGGAACCCTCATTCTCTGGCCGTCTTCTGAGCTCCGAGCCTTTCATACGTGTTTATAATTACTTGTAGCCTGTGTTGTTTACGTACTCTCCATAGTGAATGCCTATGTTGATCTGTGTCTTGGTTTTGTGTACAGTGCTGCAGTGACAGGACTGCAGATTTCTCTGCACAGTGCTGATTCCATTTACTTGGATATATGTGGGCAGCAGTGGTGTCATTCAGTAGTTCTTTGTTTATATTTTGTTGGTTTTTTCATTTGAGACAGGCTCTCACATTGCCTAAACTAGCCTCAAACTGACCAATACTCAAGGCTTGCCTTGAACTGTGGATCCTCCTGCCTTGAGCTGGTGAGTGCTGAGGGTGCAGCTGTGTACCCACTCCTGGCTTACTGTCTAGTCTTTGGAGGAAGCCTTGCACTGTATTTCATAGCAGCTGTGAGCATTTATACTCCTACCACTAGCTGATGAGACTTATCAGTGTTTCTTGTTTGGTGTTGTAGGTAAGAACCATTCTGACTGCTATGCAGTGATCCCTGACTTTGAGTGGCTTTTCTATGATGAGGAGTAGCAGGCAGTGCTTCCATATTGAAGGGCTATTTGAGTGTCATGTTTGAGAAACGGCTGTTGAGGCGATGTGAGCAGATTCAATCAGATCATTTGCTTTTGAATTATTTAACATTAATACTGAATGTGTTAGTCAGCTTTCCACTGTATAAATATTTGAGGTTCTCAATATTAAGAAATTGATCTTTTGGTGAAAAAATGTAATACTTTTTCATCATTTATTTCAAATATTCTATTGATTACACATTTTCTGTGCTTTACCTGAGCCTTTAACAGCTGTGCCAGCGATCCAGACCCACACCCCTTCTGTACTGATGGTTTCAAGTTCCTTGGACCCCCGGCTAGAGATTTTTGCTTTGTCGCTGTGTCTTTAGCAGACTTACAAATTCTGTCTGTCACCTTCATTTTCCTCACGTGCTAACCCCACACCCCAGTCTACTTAGAGGCCTTACATTTCCACGTTTGATCTATTTTTTCGTGTTTTATTCTTTATGCCTTTTTTTTTTTTTTTTTGAGATCCTTTTGAACCTTTTAATGCTGTTTTCTAGGCTGTCCTGAACTCTTCATGGCTGAGAATGGTCTTAAGCTCCTGCTTCTCTTGACTGTACATCTTAAGTTCTGGGATTTGAGGTGTGTGCAGCACACTCAGGTGCGCATCCATTTTACTTGAATTTTTTTTATGAATTTAGAGAGTGGGACCTGTTGATATACTGTGTTTCTCTGAATGATTTACAGATGAGAGCTTCCTTCTGGGGTCTGGAATGATGGCTCAAGCAGTTAAGAGTAATGACTGCTCGTGCAGAAGACCCAGGTTTGATTCCCAGCTCCCATAATTCAACTAACAGGTGTCCATAACTCAGTTCCATGGGAACAGACACCCTCTCCTGGCCTCTGCAGGGATTACATGTACAAGTACACTTACATACAGGCAAACATTCATGCACATAGAATAAAAATAAAATTTAAAAAATAAAAAAGAACTTCTCTGTAGAATATGAAGTCTTGAATTGAAGCCTGTGCTGAAAGTCAGGTGACTGAACACATTACTCAGCTTTCCACATCTCTGGGAAAACAGCTGAGAGAAACACTTAATAGGAGAAAAATGTATGCTGGCTCACGGTTTCCAAAGGATCTAATCCACAGTTCCTGGGCCTCACTTTGGTCCTGTGGTGAGGAGTGCATCATGGCAGGGAGCACTGACAGAGTGTGCTGCTCCCCTCACTGCAGGCAGAAAGCAAAGAGTAGAGATGACATCCAACATCCTGCCTTGGGTTGTTGTCATGACGTCATTACCTTCACTGGGTTCTACCTGCTAACAGTATAAGAGACTGCTGACCAAGACTCAGCACCTGGCCTCTAGAGCATCTTAAATTCACAGTACAACACTGAATGTGTGGGGATTTAATATGGGTCTGTAAATCACTAAGAAGTATACTTGAGAGTATTGCTTCTTCCAACCTATTAACATTTTTCCTGTTTTTAAAAATATTTTGATTAATGAATTTTTTTTACAGTATAAGAGACTGCTGACCAAGACTCAGCACCTGGCCTCTAGAGCATCTTAAATTCACAGTACAACACTGAATGTGTGGAGATTTAATATGGGTCTGTAAATCACTAAGAAGTATACTTGAGAGTATTGCTTCTTCCAACCTATTAACATTTTTCCTGTTTTTAAAAATATTT
>NW_008354274.1:6043780-6045734 GCF_000622305.1 Nannospalax galili
CACTCCCCTTCCTGCTTTGGATGTCCTTTGTTTCCTTCCCTTAGCTCCTGTCTATGGAATGATACACAGACTTCCTAGTGTCCTGAGAAAGAGCATGAACCAGTGCATCCTGGTCTTGTTCCCATCTTTAGTGAAGTAATTCTATGCTTTCTGCATTCACTAAGCGATAGACTGTTCATTTATTGCATATAATTCACATTGTGTGAAGTTACACTCTTGTCTACTTTATTGAGCATTTTTGCTTTCTTTTAAAAAATGTTGTCAGTGTGTGTTATGTGGTGGTGGGCATACTGTTGCATATATGTGGTCAGCAGACTGTTGTGAGACCTGGTCCTTGCCTTCCACCTTCTCTGGAAATTGGTCTATCTTGGTGTTTTTGTGTCTCTGCTGATCTTACCTTGTAACTGGCCTGATGTCTTTTGTCTTTCTCATCTCTGCTTCTCCTTTCCCTGTGGGAGTGTTGAGATTGAAGACATGTACTTGCACTCTGGCTTTTTAGTAGGGATCAGAACTCGGCTGGTCAGCCTTGAGCAGCAATCAGAAATCACTTTCATCCTCTGTGCCATCACTGTGGCCCATGTTTGCTTTCTTAATAACAGTCCATCAATTGTTTTTTTTTTTCTTTCAATGTTTTAATAAGTGGTTATTTAAAAAGAACTCATCTCTTTGCTCACATTTTTTTCCTTTGTCTCATCAGTTCAGCTGCTGGACTCGTTTCCTTTTTACCCCTGCCCTTTTAAATGTTTTATTTAAGTAATTCAGCTCTTTGAAAAGCTGCTTCCTCACTTTTTAAGCACTCTCTCGGGTCCCTTGGTCCTGATAGCCCATGTGTCCTCCTTTTGTGGGGTTTTTCCCTCTCCTTTTCTTTATTCTTCACTTGTAGAAACGTCATGGTGGATTATTCATCATGGAGGTTATTGCCACTTGAGGGTCACATTCCAGGTAATGAAAGATGTGCGAGTGCAATCACTCTATAACAAAAGTTATTTAGAGAGCCAGGATATGTTCCAGCAGGTCAAAGCTTCATGACCTCAGTTCAATCCCCAGATTCCAGATTAAGGGGGAAGAAGAGAACTGACTCCCCAAAGTTGTTCTGTGGCTTTCGTGTGCACAGAAATATGTGTGCACACAGATGCCTGCACACAACAATAAATGTTTTGAAGTTTCTAATTTAGCCATCATAGCACAGCATCTCATATCAGACTTACCATTTGGGCACAGGCTTCTATCATTTTCTGTTTACAGGGTACTGCATGACCAAACCTGAATTGATCTTCAGGCTGGAGCATGGATTTGAGCCATGGAAGATAGGAGAAGCCTCACTCTGGAGTCTCCCAGGTCAGTGAATGCATGCTGGAGAAGGGAGGTCAGCAAGAGGCTTGCTCATAAGATACTATTCATGCAGAGATGTCTCCACCAACATTAGTCGAAGCCTAGTCCCAATGACAGGTGGTTTATTCTGTCAGGCGTTTAACCTTATACAGGTTCTGAATGAGGTTGTCTGTATCAACCCTACCCAGGCTGTCTGCAAGTGTGTGTGTGTGTGTGTGTGTGTGTGTGTGTGTGTGTGTGTCTGTGGAGCCAAGAAGTGTGTGTAGGATCTACTGGGTTAGACTTATAGATAATTGTGAATCATCCGACACGGGTGCTAGGAGTTGAACTCAGGTCCTTTGGAAGAGCAGTAAGTGATCTTAACCACAGACCCATCTCTCCAGACTCATGTTGGTTAGATATTTCACGTAAATTCTTTTTTTTTTTTTAGTTTTTAAATTATTTATTTAATAACCACATACTTAGAAGAAGGATTTCATTACATCAGCATTGACATACTCAATAACAATTTTCTGAGCTAGGATGCATCTCTTACAAAATTGGCTGTACATTTTCAGGTTTACAGTTGAATTATTAGTTACACAATATTGTACTCAGTATAAACCCTATAAGACATAAAATT
>NW_008354274.1:6051616-6053308 GCF_000622305.1 Nannospalax galili
AGCTCTTTTCTGAATTCATTCAGAAGTTTATCCCTATCTTCCTTCAGCTCTATGATTACCTTGTTTGTGTGTTCTTTAAATTCAGTGAATTCTTTTATCATATTCATCATTGTTTTTTTGAGTTCCATGTCCTGCATTGTCTCTAGGGGATTCTCATTGTGCTCCTCTAGAGGATTACTGGTATTTGGTGGGGATATGTTATTTTGGTTTTTCATGTTATTATTTTTTCTCTGTGATTTTGACATGTGAATTTCTTTTGTAGTTTCTGACTCTTGTGTGATACTCGGGCCTTCAAGTTTAGTTCTGCTTCTTTTATTTTTGAGCTTTATGTGTCTTTGTGGTTTACTTTTTGGGTATGAAGAGCTGGTTCGTCTTAGCTTCTGGTTCTCTCTTTTGATTTTATATTGTCGAGGCCGGATTGATTTTGTCTTCAGGAGTTCCGCGGTGGCCCAACTCCAATGTGGATCAGAAGTTTTCAGACTTTCTCCTTAGGTCTGGAATCTTCTAAGAATGCTTTTGGCCTCAGGAACTTGGGTGGCACTGACCTGAGACCCTTGCCGTGGATGCGCCACGCAGGGAAGCAAAGGCAGATGGGGAGGGAAGAAGCCCCAAGATTTCCCAGGGAGTGGATTGAGTAGCTGGGTTGTACTGGATGCAAAGGGTCGGGGGGAGTAAAGGTAAGCCTCGGAGCCCTAGAAAGAGGCTGTCAGCCCCAGAAAGAGGCTGGCGGGTGTTGGAGGACCAGGGAAGTAGAGCGAGGTGAGGGCAGGGCCAGGACCAGAAGTGGTGCTCCTGGAGCCCAAGAAAGGGACTGAGTTGCTCTGGGTGAGAAGGGTCAGGAAGCAGTATTGGTTCCCCAGGTGTCTGGGGCCCCAAGACTAGGAATGGTGCAGGGCTCAAACTAGGAGTATCTTTACGTAAATTCTTAATTGTTATTTGTCCTTGTTTTATACATAATTTTTATTTTATTTTATGTTTTCCTATGTGCAAAGCATATTTATTTTTTAATTAAAAATTTTAATTAAAGATTTTTTATTTAATAACCACATGATTAGAAGAAGCATTTCATTACAGCTTTAACATATTTAATAACAATTTCCAGAGCAAAGATACCTCTTTCAAATGTGGCAGTAAATTTTTAGGTTCACAGTCGAATTAATACAGTTACACAATATTGAAGTCAGTATTAACCGTGTAAGACATAAAATTGAATGAGTTTTTAACCTTTAAAAAAGATCTCCATTTTATTTTAAAATATACTCTTTCCTACAGACTTTTTTTTTTTTTTTTTTGGTCTTTTTGAGGCAGGGTCTCCCTGTAGCCCTAGCTGTCCTGGAACTCACTATATAGGCCAGGCTGGCCTTGAACTCACAGAGATCTGCCTGCCTCTGCCTCTGCCTCTGTCTCTGCCTCTGTCTCTGCCTCTCTGCCTCTGCTGGGATTAAAGGCATGAGCCACCACGCCCAGCTAATGCGAATAACACTTACATGTGTTTGCACATGCATCTCTAATCTCTATGTATCTGATTATTACAGTCTAATTACAGACTAATCACAGTCAGTTACACTCGGATCCTTGGCATCTGAGTATGGATATAAAGTCATCAGGTAGATTTCAGTGGTAATGTTTATCACCTTTACTAATTAACATGAAGTAAATTTTTATGCTTTCTCCTCAAATATAACTCATTTT
>NW_008354274.1:6054219-6105577 GCF_000622305.1 Nannospalax galili
GAATTTCATACATGCATATAAGGTGTTTTGATCAAATCCATGCCCACTCCCTCCCATCTAACTCCTCCTATATCTCCCCATCACTTTTTTTCTGATAATTTCATATACTCTTTCTTCTTCTTTGATTGATTGATTTATTTATTTTGGTTTTTTTTGAGACAGGGTCTCCCTGTAGCCTCAGCTGTCCTGGAACTCGCTATGTAGTCAAGGCTGGCCTTGAACTCACAGAGATCCACCTGCTTCTGCCTCCTGCATGCTCGGATTAAAGGCATGTGCCTATGGGGCTTTTGGCTACTCTAACGTTTCCCCCCTCTGAGGAGGTAACCTAAAACCTTTTAAGGATTAGATATAAGCTCCCAAATACTTTCAATGTTTTTGGCCTTTGGAACACAGTATGTTGCTAAAGGCCTAAGGACATTTTGACTTTTAGCCAAGAAACTGGCTACGTTACTTTGGGGCCTTTTTACCCTAACTGCCTAGCCTATTCCTACCTCCTATTCTTATCACACCAGCCTCTGAAGAGGTTACCCAAATTGCCAATAGGGAATAGGGATGCAGATTGCTCTGGCTTCTTCCATGCTGAACAGGGATGCTAGGTTGGGCAATTGGAGTACCCCTTCAGTGAGTCTGTCTAAAAGACTCTCAAATTGTATAACTTTTATATCTAAGGGGAAAAGAAAGTCCTTGAATCCTGAATAGGAGATGTGAAGGAGAAGTAAAGGCAAAAGTAATTAGCATTACAGGTTCTAGACGGGGAACTAGAAAAAAGTCAGAACAGGGCAATTTTCAAATGTTCATATGAGAGTCCATTGGAGTTTCTTGACAAGGGCTTCCAAAAGCATCACTCTATTGTGTTCCTTCTCATTTTTCTTTTGTCTTCTAAAGCTGGACTCTAAAGTGATGAATTCAGGGTTTGCTTTCAGGTATCTTGATAGCTGTTGGAGTGGTTAGAATCAGTGTCAGTTCCCTCTCAAAGGCTTAGTTGGCTAGGAGGAGTGGCTGGATACTCTGGTAAGGGTCCAATGACCCTGCTTGACTCTCCTTTAATTAATGAGCACAACTGTCAACAAGCCCAATTGTGACGATGTTTAGCGATCAGGCTCAGCTGAAGTTGTGATGATGGTAGTTATTTCATGCAGAAGGGACTACTGTATAGCATGATCTTATTAAAAGGACCTGGAATTTAAAAGGATTTCATGCTAGGATCCACAAATGAGGGAGAACATCTGTCATTTGTTTTGCTGAGTCTCTGTTACTTCACTTAGTATAACAGTTTCGAGATCCATCCATTTACCTGCAAATTTCATTATTTCGTCTTTCTTTACTGCTGAATAGAACTCCATTGTGTAAATGTACCACATTTTTGTTAACCACTCGTCAGTTGAGGGACACTTAGGTTGCTTCCATCTCTTAGCTATTGTGAAAAGAGCAGAAACAAACATGGTTGAGTCTCTACAATAGAATGAGTTCTTTGGGTATGTGCCAAGGAGTGGTATAACCGGGTCATATGGTAGATTCATTCTTAGTTTTTTAAGAGTTCTCCACTCTGTTTTCCATAGAGGTTGCATGAGTGTTCAACACTTTTTGAGATATTTCTTAGCCATCTTTATTTCTTCCGTTGAGAACTCTCTGCTTAGATCCTTAGCCCATCTTTTAATTGGATCATTTGGTTTCTCGATTCTTCGTTTTTTGAGTTCTTTATGTATTCTGGATGTCAAATGTCTGTCAGATGTGTCACTGATGAAATTTTTTCCCCTATTTTGTGGGTTTTCTCTTCACCTTTTTGATTGTTTCTTTTGCTGTACAGAAGCTTTTTAGAATAATGAGGTCCCACTTGTTGATTGCTGACCTTAATTCCTGAGCAACTACTCTCTGATTTAGAAAATCCTTTCCTACACCTATGTCTTGTAAGTTACTGCCAATATTTTCTTCTAGTAGTTTCAGGGTTTCCAGTTTCACATTGAGATCTTTGATCCATTTGGAATTGACTTTTGTGCAAGGTGAAAGATAGGGGTTCAGTGTCTTTCTTCTACAGGTCGAGATCCAGTTTTGCCAGCACTATTTGCTGAACATGTTGTCTTTCCTCCAGCGAATATTCTTGGCACCTTTGTCAAATATCAGGTGGCTGAAATTGCATGTACTTGGGTTTGGATCTTCAGTGATATTCCATTGATCTATATGTCTATTTTTGTGCCAGTACCATGCTGTTTTTAAGACTATAGCTCTGTAGTATACTTTGAGATCTGGTATAGTGATCCCTCTAGTGTTGCTGTTTGTGCTCAGGGTTGCTTTGGCTATCCAGGGTCTTTTGTGCTTCCATATGAATTTAAGGATTTTTTTTTCTAATTTTGTGAAATATGCGAATTTTGATTGGGATTGCATTGAACCTGTATATTGCTTTTGGTAGGATGGTCATTTTCACGATATTAATTCTTCCAATCCATGAGCATGGGAGGTTCTTCCATCTCCTGGTGTCTTATTCAATCTCTTTCTTTAAAAATTTAAAATTTTCATTGTAGAGAGATCTTTGGTGTCTTTCGTCAGATTTATTCCAAGTTTTTTTTTGTTTTTTTTTTTTTCCAGCAATTGTGAATGGGAGCATTTCCCTCTATTCTTTTCCAATTGCTTGTTATTGGTATATAGAAAGGTGATTAATTTTATAACCTGACACTATACTGAAAGTGTTGATCAGTTCTGGGGTTTTCTGGTGAAACTTTTGGGATCTCTGCAAAAAGTGATAGTTTGACCTCTTCTTTTCCAATTAGTACTCCTTAGTTTCCTTCTCCTGTCTTACTGCTCTAGCAAGAGTTTCAAGCACTGTGTGGAAAAGGAGTGGAGATAGTGGACAGCCTTTTCTGGTTCCTGATTTCAATGGGAATGGTTCCAGTTTTTCTCCATTTAGAATGATGTTGGCTGTGGGTTTGTTGTACATAGCTTTAATTATGTTGAGGTATGTTCCCTCCAACCCAATTCTGTCTAGGACTTTGAACATAATGCATGCAGAATTTTGTCCAAAGCCTTTTCTGCATCTATTGAGATGACAGTGTGGTTTTTGACTTTGAGTCCATTTATAGATTAATGACATTTTATTGAATTGCATATATTGAACCAGCCCTGCATCTCTGGGATAAAGCATACTTGATCATGGTGCATGATCTTTTTGATGTGTGTCTGTATGCTGTTTACAAGTAATTTGTTGAGAATTTTTGCATCTATGTTCATTAAGGATATAGTTCTATAGTTTATATTTTGGTTGTGTCTTTACCCGGTTTGAGTATTAGAGTGATGCTGCCTTCATAGAAGGGATTTGGGACTTCTCCCTCTCTTTCTATTGTTTTGAATAATTTTAAGTAGTATTGGTTGGTGGTCTTAGCTTTAAATGTCTGGTAGAATTCTGCTATAAATCCATCTGGGCCTGGGCTTTTTTTAGTTGGGAGGCTTTGTATTACTGTTTTGATTTCCTCATATGTTACTCTTAAGGCCATTTGAGGATCTGTTCTCAGGGGTCACATGGGCTTGGGAGGAGCCCCGGCTCCTTTTACCAGTTCCATCTATGTGAAGATAAGTCAAAGGTCCTGCACGATCATGGCTGGCTTCTCTTGGAAGCATGGAGCAAATGTTTCCTCTGTGTTGACCCTCCTCTTTGTAGTCTGGACACTGGTTCAGGTCCATCTGGTGGGATCTCCACGGCCTCCTTGATCAAGAGGACAGGTAACTCACCACAGTTACAGTAGATTTTGAGAGAGGCTCATAGTCCTCTGGAACTTGGTCAACCTAGGAGGGCAAGGAGCAAAAACTGTCCTTTATATCCCTCTGACCAAATTAGTATAGGCTTCAAAGTATGGCTGTTAAACATCCAAGAGGGTTAGTTCCACCAGTCTGGTACTTTTAATTACCATGTGCCGTGTAGCTAAATCTTGGGCAAGGACTGAACGTTCTCAGATAAACCTTGTCTAGACTTATATTCCTTGATCTAGTTGTATGTATAATCTGTCAGTAGGTTGTTGGAGTAATATGGTTCCCTCTGGTTTTTTAAAAACTAACTAGGCATTTTTTTTTTTATCTCTTGCATTGTGTAACCCTTCCACCATGATTTCCCCATTTAAGGTGCCCCCATTTTTCCTATTTCTCTCTTAATAATACCCTTCACATATGTTCCCACCTCTCTTGAGCTTCTTTTTTCCCTTTATCCCCTAGGTTCCTTGTATAACCGTCCCTTCCCCTCCCCCTTAAAATAACCCCATTTTTATCCATATCTCCCTTATTAACACCTGTTTCCTACTGTTCTCTTTCAGATTCTTTCTTTTTCTTTACCTCCCTGGTTCCTTTTCATTATCCTGGTTCCTGTAGTTATGTCTGGATACATACTCACTTATCAGGATTTGGTTCTAGGATCCACATGTAAGGGAGAACATATGTCTTTTTTTTTTTTTTTTTTTCTGAGTCTGCCTTACTTCACTTTGTATAACAGTTTCTAGTTGTAACAGTTCCATCCATTTACCTACAAATTTCGGTTTTTTACTGCTGAATAGAACTCCATCGTATAAATGAACCACATTTTCATTTTCTGCTCGTCAGTGAGGGACACTTAAGTTGCTTCTATCTCTTAGCTATTGTGAAAAGAACAGCAACAAACATGGATGTACAAGTGTCTTTGCAATAGGATGAGTTCTTTGGGTGTATGCCATGGAGTGGTATAACTGGGTCAAATGGTAGGTCCATTTGTAGTTTTTTAAGAGCTCTCCACACTGGTTTCCATAGGGGTTGTACAAGTTTGCAGTCCCACCAGCAGTGGATGACTGTTCCCCTTTCCCCATATCTTCTCCAACATTTGGTATCATTTGTTCTCTTGATCTTAGCCAGTCTGGCTGGGGCAAGATGAAATCTTAAAGTGGTTTCAATTTGCATTTCCCTAATTACTAGTGATGCTGAGCACCTTGTAAGATGCTTGTTAGCCATCTTTATTTCTTCTTTTGAGAACTCTCTATTCAGTTCCTTAGCCCATTTTTTAATTGGGTTACTTCCTTTCTTGATTCTTTGTTTTTAGAGTTCATTATATATTCTGGATGTTAAACCTCTGTCAGATGTGTTGCTGGTGAAGATTTTCTCCCATTCTGTGGGGTTTCTCTTCACTTCCTTGGTTGCATTTTTTTGATGTACAGAATTTATACATAATTTTTGTTTTATTTTTTACATTTGCTTTTGTTGAAATGGTCTACTTGGCAGTCAGGGGAGACTAATGCCTAAATGAACTCTAGACCTGGCAGAGAAGCAGGGCAGGGTTCATGAAACTTAAAAGTAAATTTGCATCATGTCAGGGGTGAAGCCATTAACAATAGTTACATCAGATCACTGTAGTTGCAGCAAACCAGAGGAAGGTCAGTTGACAAAGAGGTCAGCTTACAAAACGTTTCTTAGAATTGCAGAAAAAAATGGGTTCTTTGGAACTGCAGGTATAGCTTGGTGGGTGGTGCTACCTGGACATGCTACCTGTAAGTGTCTCCATACTGTAGAAACAATGTACCCCTTGAAAGTATATGTGTAGCATTCATAACTAACTGGCTCTGTCTGGCTCCAGTGAGAATGGCTAGACAAAACCACAGATTAAAGTAAAAGTCAGGTAGGACAAAATGGAGTTAATTTTGCCATTTCATTCCTCCCTGGTCTCAGGGCACAGTCAAAGCATTGGCTTACTATCCTCAAGTGAGAGTAGGTTGTACTTGGCTCTCAGGTACATTAATTTGAGGAGGTTATCTGTTGTTTGCCAAAGTTCAGTAACCAGTTAATAGGCAAAGCCCAATCTGTAGACCCAGGAGGAGAAGGACAGAGGTCTTGTTAAGGCTTGGAAATATAGTAGTCAGTCATGGATTCTAATCAAACCAGTGACGGAATGAGGAATTGTTGACATCTCTCTCCTTTCTGAACAGGTGTCAGGGTATAGAGGAGGGAACTTGGATGATATCTCAGACATTAAAATGGTCCTGTTGGAGAGATTGAAGATTTTTAAAGAGAATAGTCAGTTTTCAGAGTCCTTAGTCTAGGCAGTAGGGAAGTCAGACTTCTGAACATAATCTTATATGGGGTGAAAGTGCCTTATAGGGAATACATCTAACCTGGAGACCAGGGTCAGGTGGTTGGGCCAACTTTCATGGGTCTCTGAGATGAATTTAGCATTATATGAACCAATTAACAGAGGCAGCCTAAACCTAGGATTTATCTCCTGTAGGAGGCTTTTTACCATTGTGAGGGAAAGGCCTCCTCTATCCAATTGGAGAATGTGTCCACAGTACCAGAATGTAGTTTAGACAGGGGAGAGCCTAAAGCCCACAGAACTGTCCAGAAGCACTGAGGTTCTTCAGGGGCTTAAGCAGCCCTTTTGATGCTCTGAGCCCAGAGAACCCTGAGCATTAAACCAACAGGAAGATAGGATGAAAAGTATTTGAAGTGAATGTGACTTGTAACCCATTTTCTGTACACAATTGCAGATTATATCCATTATTTTGTACAATTGATCTAGTGCAAAGGCTGAAATTTTGCTGTTGATAATCTCCACAGTTGCACATATTATATAATTGCAGCATAATATTTTCTTAGCATTTTATTTCTAAGGCAAAAAGTTTATTGTTTTATAAAACATATCCTGGAGATGAAAGAGATGTATAAATAATAAGGTGGATTAAAGGAAGTATTTGAAAAATCTGTCCTTCATCGTGAAGGGAAGATAATTACATAGAATAACCAATGAAGGATTCTCCTGCTGTTTTTCAGGGCTAAGTAAATAAACGTCAAATACATGTATAGTAATCCTTTCATTAACCTACAGTCCTGCTTATGAGACAGGATAGATGACCTGCCTATCTCCAATCCTTAACAAATAGATGAAAATCTTCCTATTTGTCATGACATGTGATATAGTATGATGGATATACAGTTGATATAATGGAGGAATGGAACACAGGGTTAAAATAGCATTTGTAAATTAACATGGAGAAAGTAATAGCTGAGAGGTCCGTAAGCAACTGATCTCTGCATATTTCAAGATTAAGAAAGCAACAAGGAGACATGAGTTAGCTCTGCCATGTCTTACTGTGATTTGTTATATGCATTATGGATCTATGTTTACACTTATTACTCTGTATAATTTTAAACTAACGTAATGTAGGTACTTCATGCTTATGCTTGAGTTTAATAAACAATGTTTAACTTGAGGTTGGTGATATTTAATATCATTTCAGGTGCCCCTATTACTAAGAGTTGCCTGGAAATTCAAGAGACACAAGTATGGCAAGTGGGAAGCACCAAGAATATTCCAAGTGAAGTGATCACTGAAGTAGGTAAAACATTAATGCCAGCATAAACCATGTTTTGAATATAAATGTACATATAGGAAGTGCTTAGATTGTTTTCTCAGTAACTTAACCGGTGGTAGAATGAACTACTTTTCCATTGTGAGCTTGATAAGTTGTACTTAAGAAACTTCTGGAAGTTACTATTCAGTTACTATTGGAAATCCTGTGTTTCTTTAACTCTGCAGGATATTTCTCATGTCAGTAACCATAGTATGTAATATATATTGGCTAATTAACTGTATGAAGACTAATGTCAGTAAATGATTCAGTGCCCACTGGGAACTAATGATATAAATGTATTTTCTATGAAAAATCTTAAGGCATTTTATCACGCTGATCATAGAGGCACACACCCTTAATCCTGGCACTTGTAGGCAGAGGAGGAGTGGATCTCTGAGAGTGTGAGGCCAGCATTGCCTCCATAGCAAGTACCTGACCAACCAGGCCTAAATAGTGAGACCCTTTTTCAAAAAAGAAATAAACAGTTAAGATATTTTATCTCACAGAGCATCATTAAGCATATGCTGAAAAAAACCCTATTGATAAAACAAGTCTAACAAAATTCTTTTGTCTCAAGGCAGAGATGAGGATTCAACCAAAACTCCATCAAACTGCAAAATCCTATGAAAGTGAACCATGTATGAAAATGATTAATCTCATGTCACAGCACCCCAAGACAGACACATATCACTCAAGTGTGGAATCATTTGAATCCAAGAAATGCCAGAAAGATTTCTGCTCTAAGTCCAGTGTCACTGCACATCAGAGCCTTCATAGAGGCGAGAAGCCGTATGAATGTAAAGATTGTGGTAAATATTTCTTACGCAAGTCAAACTTCATTAATCATTGGAGAATTCATACAAATGAGCAGCCCTTTGTATGTAAAGAATGTGGCAAAGCTTTCTTCTACAAGTCAAGCTTTACTCGCCATCATATTTCTCATACACCTGAGAACATTTATGAATGTGCAAAATGTGGTATCTCTTTCTACCACAGGTCAAAACTCACTGAACATTTGAGAACTCATACAGGTGAGAAACGTTATGAATGTATACAGTGTGGTAAAGCTTTCTGCCGCAGGTCCGTCTTCATTAGACATAAGAGAACTCATACAGGTGAGAAGCCATATGAATGTAAAGAATGTGGTAATTTTCTCTCCTGCAAGTCAGCCCTCACTGACCATCTGAGGACTCATACAGGTGAGAAGCCTTATCAATGTATACAGTGTGGTAGAGCTTTCTATGGCAAGTCAGCCTTTAATAAACATCGGAGAACTCATAAAGGTGAGAAGCCCTATGAATGTGAAGAATGTGGCAAAGCTTTCTTTTCCAAGTCACGCTTAGACTGCCATCATAGAACTCATACTGGTGAAAAGCCTTATGAGTGTCAAGAATGCAAGAAAGCTTTTTCCTCCAAGTCAGGTCTGAAAACACATCATAGAACTCATACTGGGGAGAAACCCTATGAATGTAAAGAATGTAATAAAACTTTCTCCTACTCCTCTTCTCTCAGAAAGCATCGTAAAATGCATACAGTTGAGAAACCCTATGAATGTGAAGAATGCGGTAAAACTTTTTATTACAAATCAATTCTCAGTGCACATTGCAGAACACATACAGGGGAGAAGCCTTATGAATGTGAGGTTTGCAAGAAAGCTTTTTCCTCCAAGTCATTTCTTAGTATACATCATAGAACTCATACTGGTGAGAAGCCCTTTGAGTGTGAAGAATGCAGGAAAGCATTTTCCTCCAAGTCACTTCTTAGTGTACATCGTAGAACTCACACAGGTGAGAAGCCTTATGAATGTCCAGAATGCAGGAAAGCCTTCTCCTCCAAGTCAGTCCTCAATACACATCGTAGAACACATACAGGTGAGAAGCGCTATGAATGTGAAGAGTGTGGTAAAACTTTCTACTACAAATCATTTCTCAGTGTACATCATAGAACTCACACAGGTGAGAAGCCCTATGAATGTAAAGAATGCAGGAAAGCTTTTGCCTCCAAATCTGGTCTCAATGCACATCATAGAACTCATACTGGTGAAAAGCCCTATGAATGTGAAGAATGTGGGAAAGGTTTCTCCTCCAAGTCAATTCTCAGTGCACATCAAGGAATTCATACAGGCAAGAAGACCTGTTAATGTGAAGAATATAGGAAAACTTTCTCTTCCAAGTCAGGTCACAGTGCACACCATGGAACTCATACAGGTGAGAAGCCATATGAATACAAAGATTATAGAAAAAATTTATTCTCCAAGGCACACTTATCTTCATATAATAGAACTCAATAAACCCTATTAAAGATGTAGTTAAAATAATGTAAATTCTGGGAGGTGTAAACAGCATCATCTTCCCCACCCCATGTTGGACCCTCTGATAAAAAGAGATTTGACTTCACCAAACTACAGTCTCGGAAAGCAGTGAGTTTATTGAATTTACTTACAGAGCTATGTGTGAGATTTCACATACAGAAATGTGAGTGCTTCCCCACCCCCAGGATCTGCACTGCAAAGTTTTCATCCAAGCATTGATGGTGACTTTCCCACAGTTGTGCAAAATGACAAGAGACACTTCCCACTGCTTCCTCAGCTTGTACACCCTTAGGCCCTCCCCTGTTTAGTTGGGAGGTGTGGCTCACTGTCCCTGCCCCTTCTTTCTTGCATAACATAATGGTCAACAAGCTTGGCTGTGATGATTCTAGGTAAGTGAGTGCCACAAAATTTGGTTAAAAGGCAACTGTCCATGGTTTGTTGGTTGGAGGACAATCCTATGCAACAGTCCATCCTTTCTTCCTGGTCTTATGTTCTTTCCTTCATCCTCTTCTACAGGAGTCCTTGAGCGAAGGCCAGCCATCCAGCAAAAGGGAGTTTCCAGATAAATCCCTGAATGATTTCTCCCTTTCTGTGCCCACATCCTGTGGTGTCTTTGGCAATAGGGTCTTGCCTTCTAGTTCTGGTTTGCAACCAACATTAGTGGCAGTAGCCTTTATTGTTTGGGGGTCCTTCAGACCCTCTCTGCCAGCAGCTCATGGGGAGCAACCCACCCTGATAGTGCGATTTTCATATCCTGTAGGATTCCTTCTATGTTAAGGCTTTTAACTGCTATGTCAGCAACCCATTTTTTTTTCTTTCAATTATCCCTGCCCACATAGAATTATAGGGAAGGTGGAAATACCACTGAACCTGGCTATCCTCATCCCAGGTTTGGACATCAGTTCTTGTGAAATGAGTGCTCCATCACTATCAATTCTCTGTGGGCACCCACACACGACATTGAGTTGGGTAAAGCCCTTAATTGTAACCTTACCTGCTGCTGCTCATTTGTTATAAAAGGTCACCATATGGCCTAGGGCTGTGTCCACACAAGTGAGAGCATGCTTGCATTCTTCACGGGCTGTCAGGGGCCCTAGAATGTTTTCCCACAAGGGAAAGATGCACACCTTGTACTCCTGTGGGGGGCGGTGGATAATTGCTCAACCCCAGAGTGAGTCTAATCCACTTTACCTGTATGGTTTTATCTCATATATGTCCACTGCCACCAACTGGCCATCGTGATTTTGCAGGTTGCTGTGAGTACACTCTATTCCAGTATCCACTAGGGCCCATGTGTTTTATATATTTGTGGGGTACCAGTAAATCCTCAGTTCAACATGGGGCCTCTGGTCACCCTGTATGGCCATCTGTGGGAAACCTTGGTTACATCTTCAGCACAGTGGCTGGGGGGTGGGGCTCCCATCCCAAGAGACTGCATTCCTCTGTATCAGGTGGTACAGTGGGAATCACCTCTTCTGTAGTAAATTGCTGGTCTTGCTGTAATGCCCTCCATAGGCTACACCAGCACAGTGCTTTCCCATAAATTTTGTCCCTAGTGACTCCTGCTCAGCACAAATCCAGCCACATCTGTCCTTGGGAAACACAGAGGGGCCCTTTTTGGGGGTCTTCCCCACCCTTTTCCCTTGTGCCTTCTTGCTTTATCACCCTGTGAACCAATTTACATGTTGGTTCAAAAAACTTAAATCAGATAAAGACTCTTGCCTCATATAGGTCACACCCAGCTGTGGGACTCACTACTGCCACTAAAACTCCATACCAGTCTCATGGTCCTTGCTGAATCAGTTTTTCTCATCTCCAGTAAAAACAATCCTGTCTGGGCCTGTGAACTGGACGTCAAATACAGCTTCTATCATACCCAGTTCCCTCTATGGTGCCTGTCCTTCCTCTGTGAGTGTCCAGTCTCTGATATTCAGGGAAAGCTCAGCCAACTGGTGATAACCACTAATGGCTAGCCCTAATAATGTATCCCTAATGGCTCATATGAGCCAATCCATCAGGGACTGATTTCCCAGCATATTGCCTTAAGATTGTGAAGTCTTTATGTCAAGTAGGAAAGATTGATTATGTTGCTAAGCTTCTCTGCTTCTGCACCACTTACACTAATTCCATCTGTCCCCATGTCCCATAGTCTTACAAGCCAGGTGGTGAGTGGTTTCTTGATTGCTTGTTTGAACAACTTCCCTAGTTCCAGCAGCTCTGTTGCTGAATATTCTCTGATTATCACAGTCTCCTGCACCAGACCATTGTTACGACTGCCATCAACATGTTGGACCATAGATGTTCCCTTTATTTGTATTAAAGGTGGAACCTGAGGGCCATCTTCTGCCGTTTATAGGGTGCTTCTTCATCATTACCTGATTCTTCCATGGGTTCCAGGTTTTGGGATCCCAGGATGGGCCTGTATTATCAGTCTAATCTGGGCTTTCCCTTTTGACTTCCTAGCCATTAACAGCAGCAGGCTAACACCTCCATCTCTTTTTTATTCAATTTATCAGCAGGCCAATTCTGAAGAGATTAGCCTCATATCCCTTTCTTGCTCCAATTCCTGTCTTGCACATTCAGCTTTCTTTGGGGATACTACCTCTGCCTGGGACAGATTTCTTATTACACATAGCAGCTACCTGCTGATACTTCTACCATGTGTGCTACTCCCAGGGCTTGTAAAGTCTGCTCTAGATGTCTGCTGTCCTCAAAGCATCTCCATTTTCCCATGGCTGACCCCACCAGTCAAGCAGGCATGCCACTCCATACAACCTTACAAGAGGATTACCGTCCCAGGATTTCCTTTGACATCTGCTTAGGTGACTTCACCGTAGTTATGGATCTCACCCATTGCACTGTCCATGCCACGGGTGCTACCCCCACCATCCCTATGGGAATAGCCCACCATGTCAAAATTTCCTTTGCCAACACTCTCCTCACCCAACTTTGATTTGGTTGTTGGTCTGCTTCCCCAAATTAGGGACAACACCATCTCTCTTCCCAAACTCATCCTCAGATTTATCATATCCTGGCTAATTCTATCAAGTGTAGCTAAAATTCATTCTGGGAAGTGTGAAAAACATTGGCCCTGCCCCTTGATCCCTATGGCAAATGGAAGTTTTGATTTTACCAAACTGCAGTCTGGGAAACAAGTGAGTTTATTGGGCTTACTTACAGAGCAATGAGTAAAGGTTTACTTACAGAAGTGTGGTGCTCCCCCCAGTCCCTGAAGGCTGTACTGGAAAGTCTTCAAGTGTAGATGGTGACTTTCCCACAGCCACACAAAATGCCAAGAGACCCTCCCCAGCTTATATACCCTTTTCTCTCCCCCCTCATGCAGCTAGGACTGACTGGTTAGTTGGAAGGTGTGGCTGACTCTCTTTACCCTTCCTTTCTTCCAGAGCATAGCAGTCAACAAGCTTGGCTGTGATGATCCTAGGCAAGCAGGTGAAATCAAGCTTGGTTAGAAGGCATCTGTCCATAGTCTGCTGGTCAGAGGACAATCCTATGCAACTAATGAGATTGCAGGAAAACTTTTTTTTTTTTCTCCAAGTCATGATTCACAAGATATGAAGGAAATCATAAACCTAACACATCTTACTAATAGGAGAAGAGAGAATCACTTTTTCCTATCATGCCTCAGTCAGCAGCAGAAACTATATAAGCAAGAAGCCATGGATATAAAAAAATGAAAAAACATTCATTTATAAATCAGTTCTCTATATAATTCCAATAAATATAGACAATACAGAAAAGCTTAACCTTCATAACACATACCTCATTCTATGTGGAATAACTCAGATACCTAAGAACGGAGGCCAGAGGCATGCCTTTAATCCCAGCACTCAGGAGGTGGCAGCAGGCAGATCTCTGTGAGTTCAAGGCCAGCATTTCTACATAGTGAGTTCCAGGCCAGCTGGGACTACAGGGAGATCCTGTCTCATAAAGACCAAAAAATAAAGTAAAAAAAAAAAAAACTGAGAATGTGAAGAATGCAGGAAGGCTTACAGTAAGAATACTCACTTGACATCAGAGAGTATATATACATGAGACCCAACACAGCAAAGATTATATGAAAATTTGCTACCACAAGGGAGACATTTCTGATCAGAAAACCAATATTTGTATGAGGTACCATCTGTGTAAACCATGAAAACTTTCTACTGAAAGTATTCTGAATGTAAGCAATTCATGTGTGTGATGAATTCTATGAATTTAAAATGTAGAAAAGCTTTGAATGGTGATACAAATCTCAGTGAATATTAATCCACATGCATTTGAATAACACTGTCAGAATCTTTATAATCAGGAAGTTTTCTAACATAGCACACTGTTCACTGACATTGGAAATCTCAGATAATTGAAGGACTCTATTAAAGTGGAGAGCATAGGAAAACTTTAGTAGATACGCCTGACTGTAGAAAGGGATAGAGGTCATCATGTTTCATGGAGTAGGGATGGTTTCATACCAGGAAAAAATTTAAGTGTCTCAATGAAGACAGTGACATTCCAATAGTTATGCCTTAGGAGATTCTGTTTATATTGCATTAGAAAAAGTAGAAATTCGTAACAGACAAGTTTTATGTGCAAAAAATGGCATGTTATAAATGGACACTATATAGAAGATACAAAGTGAGGAAACACTTTCTTGTGGAAGTGGGCACATAACTACATAGTCAACAGAAGCCATTGACTGTGTGGAAGGGGATGTTACTATATTCAAATTCTTGTTTTCAACGATGTTGTTTTTTAAAAGGATATGTGTGCAAGTGTCCACAGAGGTGAAAGGAGGGCGTTGGATAACCTTGGCTGCAATTCCAGGGGATTGTTAGCCATCCAGTATGGTTGCTCATAAGCAAATTTTGGTCCTCTCCAGGAGCAGCACTCAGCTTAAGCCTGAGCCATCTCTCCTTAAAAGTCAACCATGATATTGTGAGAATTGCAATGATGAAATACAAATTAAATGAGTGTGCTATATATGACATAGTCATTGTGAAGGGGTGATGATGCAAGGTGCTGACCTAAGTATCATTGAAAAGCAGGCTTTCACTGGCTTCTGCAAGCTTCCAGTACTGCACAAACTACTCCAGCTGCCAGGTGCTTTTATCAAATGTTAGGAGTTTCATTTGTCATGTTACTCTCCCTGATAGTAAACATGTTTTAGATAAATGAACCTTTTCTTACACTCTAGTTGAAAAACTTGCAAATAAATTGAAAATGTTGACATAAAAATCATGTGCCAGTGTTTAATTGGAGTCATCAGTGTGAATGTATAATAATTCCATACTGCATCATTCATTGCTTTGTGACTGTTCTTCCTGTCTTTACTCCTGGGGTTTTAACTCTGGACCAGTATTGTTGTATTTGTGAATGTTATTATTGTGTATGCAGACACT
The DNA here is from genome assembly GCF_000622305.1 of Nannospalax galili. Taxonomy (NCBI): domain Eukaryota; kingdom Metazoa; phylum Chordata; class Mammalia; order Rodentia; family Spalacidae; genus Nannospalax; species Nannospalax galili. The sequence goes on from NW_008354274.1 coordinate 6,069,279, forward strand.
AATTTGTCTATTCCTGTGCCATTTTGGGGGACTATCATGTGTACTCATCAGCCAATTTCCTGTGATGGGTAATAACTTATATTCCATTTTCAGGAGTATTTATTTCTTCCACTCATCAGTACAATTTTGCCTGCTATGATTTTGTTTCCCTAGTTCCCAAGCATGTTGAATATATTGTATGATGATGAATTCTTACATATGTCCTGTAACAGTTGGCCATTCAAGTGTATTGCCTATTCTGTGCTATTTATTACTTTCTTTTTTTTAAGTGATTGGCCCACATGACAAAGGTGAAGTAATTTCTCCTGATGTGTTACTTCTGTTTTTACTCTGAAAATATGTAATCTGATGAACAGTTTATGAACATTAGGTCCCAAAATGCCTCACCTGCCACAGGCTCTGGACGTTTAGCTCACAGCCTTTGTCCTGAAAACAGCTGACTATCTAACGCACAGCTTACAGGATGTCCTGTTCTACAGAAATGCAGATAGGCCTCAGTGACACAGGGGCAATCACAGACAGAGGCTGGTCACTTCCCAGCCTAGCCAGTTACCAGTGTGAGCTTTCATACCCATGGAACACATTGGAAGCATCTGTACAAAATAGGTCCACCTCTCCCCACTGCTTCCCTTCCCCAGGGTCAACCACCATTGACTCCCTCCTGCCATGTTACAGTCCTCTACTGCTTGACTTTCCTGCTTCCACTCTACATTCCTGTGTCTTCCACGTAGCAGAGGGACCTTTTCAAATGATTCCTTTTCCTGCTAGTCCTCATCTTAATCATCAACCACATGTAACGATATTTGTTTTGTACCACTGTTTCAAAAGACCAGCATTGGCAAAGTTTACAAGAAAGTATATTATTTACATTTTGAATAATATGTAATTTATAGGATGGCACAGCCATATCTGTGAAGTTAGGCACACAAGTTCAATAAGGGGCTAGATTTTCTCACAGAAAGCCCTGATGGCAATCCTTTCTGCCACTCTGCCCTGAAATGTGTCCTGCGTCTTGAGTCAGGCATGGGAAGCTGTATCCCACTACCTGCACCACTGGGCACTGTCTGGCTTCTTGTTGTCTAACACATTTGGCCTCTGGATTTTGTCTACCAAGATGCACTTTTGATCCCCCATTGCTGTTTCTTTTTTTAAAAGCAAGGTCTCACTCCAGCTTTGGCTTGCTTTTAAATTACTCTGCTTCTCCCTTAGCTAACAAAAAACTGCTTCATAAGGATCAGCTCCCTGCCATTTTTAGAAGTGACAAGCAAATTACAGAAATCCAGGCACTAACTGTTCCACCTCACCCTCCTCGTGCCTCCCAGTGACAGGTTTGAAGGTGGGGAAAATCCCTCCCTGACCTATCTCCTGAGGGGTCCCAGCACCCATCCAGAACCTTAGGAGCACAAAATGCTGCCGAAGTGTTCTATCCTTTCTGTTACTGTGCTAAAACATTTGGAACAAAAGCAGCTTAGGATGGGAGCATTGGATTAATTTGGCTTAGACTTCCAGGTTACACAGCCCATTGAAGAACATCAGGGCAGGAATTCTTACAAGAGCTTAAAGCAGAAATCATAGAAGAACATTTATGCTTACCTTTCTTACACTGCCCAGGACAATCTATGCAGGGGCTAGTGCCCCCTACTAAGGGCTGGGCCCTCCTACATCAATTTACAATCAAGGCACTATGGCTCCACCCCCCAGAAATTCCTACAAGCCAATCTGATCTGATCTGAGAAATCCTTCATTTGAGACTCCCTTCTCAAGTGATCTTAGACTGTGGCAAGTTGCCTGTGCAAACTACTAGGGCAAAGGGGTATTAAGAGTCACAGAACAAAAGAGAGTTGGAGGGGCTAGAGAGATGGCTTAGTGTTTAAGAGCACTGGTTACTTTCGCAGAGGACCTATGTCTAACACTTAGCTTCCTCATAGTGGCTAATAGCCATCTTTAACTCCAGTCTCAGGGATTCCCTTGCTCTCCTCTGGCTTCCACAAGCATTCACATACATGCAGGAAAAACAGTCATATATAGAAAAAGAGGCTTGGCTACAGAAGAAGAGGTAGTGTGAAGAGAGAGAAAATACCTAAAGTCAGATCACAATTGGGATCCAAGGTTTATTGTGGAGGCATGTTGATGCTCTAGCTGTGTTCCCCTACTTCTCCTATCCTGGAGAAGGGAACCAGCCTAGTTCATTTATGACGTAGCTCAGATGCTCAAGAGAAGGGTTAGGCAATGGCGAATTCCACCTGCCATCTATTTGGGGTGGGGCTGCAGCCTTGGGCTTTCCAGAGTCCCTTGGAGTTTAATCCTGTTCACTTAGTCACAAGAGTCAGAGGAGGAGGCTTTTGACACAAGAAATAGGAGCTACACTTGAAACATACCAATGCAAAATGGGGGTCCCCTGTTCTATGTATTGGGAATCCTTGTGTCTTCAAACCTCTCTCTACTATGTGTGCTTGTTCTGTTTGTCTTATATAATTTGTCAGACAGACTCACACTCTGCAGCCCAGGTTGGCCTTGAATTGTGTCAAACATCCTGCCTCAGGTTCCTGAGTTCTGGGATTTAAAGATGGCAACAACGACTGCTGGTTCCCTGTTCCCTATTAAGTCCTCATTCCTGTCTCTGTGTCTTTGGAGTCTTCTGTGTGAGCTTAAAAGTTGACATGTGGTCTGATTAGATTCCTTTACTGGCTTGGACAACACAGGGACACTATTATTCTCTCTCTCTCTCTCTCTCTCTCTCTCTCTCTCTCTCTCTACCCCAGTGCCCTATTATGGTGAAAGTGGGGAAAGGGGATGGAATATTTAGGGCCTGATGAAGTATTTTGTAAAAATATTAATTTTAATCCTTGTTTTCTCTCAGCAAACAGCTGACTGGTTTGTGGTTAGAACAGTAATACAGCTAGAGAGAACCACTTGCCTCCTGTCATGATGAAATACTGAATTTTGTTTGTCTTATATGGAGACTTCTGCAATGACTATCAGACAAAGTATTTTATTTGATATTTGTTTTCTTTCTAAATTTATAATAATTTACCTAGTTTTAAAACTTTACTGATAGCCAATCAATATGTAACTTTCCTTCTCACTGTAATCCAATGCCTAACATATAAAAGATATGTGCTACTTCCCTGTGGAGTCAAACTTGAGTCTGCTAGATCAGGCTGCATCCTAAATGAAAATACCTCCTTCCTGAACACTCCCCATGCCCTCCCTGATCTTTCCCACAACCATAGAGTCATGTACCAAAACACTTGGTCCCCATTAGTGGTGTTGTTCTGTGTTGCTTAAGGAACTTTTAAGAAGTGGAGTCTGATTCCAAGAACGAGTTCAATGAGATGGGCCTTTAGGGTTTGCAGCTCACTCTCTTGCTCTCTTGCTCTCTCTTGTTCTCTCTAGCTCTGTCTTTGTCTCTGTGCCTGTCTTTGTCTCTCTGTGGGTCTGCCTTCTTCCCACATATAGTTTTAAAGGTTTTCATTCAGATCCCAGCTCTTGCCTCTGTGTTGCCTGTTTTTATGTCTTCTTTGCAAGGATGGAGTCTGTTCTTAATGGAATTTTGAGACAAAAACAAGCCAAAAAACCTATTTGTTTCTTAAGTTCCTTTTGGTCACAGAATTTTATCAAAGAAGCAGAAAATAACTAACAGAGAGATTTGTACCAGGAAAGTGCAATTTTTGCTGCCAAGAGCCTAACCATGTTGTTATTTGAAGGAATATGGAAGACTTTTGAACTTTGGATTGGAAAAGACATTGAATGCTGTGAGCAGAGCCTAATGGTCCATTTTAGTAGGAGCTTGGAAGACCATAGTGCTGAGAGTAATGCAGACTTTGGAAGCTACTCTCATGAGTTTTAAGAGGGAGAAAGGAGATTCCTTAGAAACAAGGCTAAAGGCCTTTTGCACATTTTTTGTCGAAGATTCTGGCTATACTCTGCCAATGTCTTGAAACTTGCCATGATGCTGAATTAAAAATAATGAACTAAGATTTGGAGGGAGTCCATTTTAAGATATTGCATCTGTGGCACCGTAATAATACTGATGACAATTATGCAGGTGTACGAAGAAAAAGATCAAGGAGTAGGGCATAAGCAAATTAAGTGTGCAGTTTGGAGAAGAAAAGTGCTCAAGGAAAGAAGACTGCAGTCAAATCATGTGCTGAAAAATTGATGATACTTATTACACAGATTGATGCCATTAAATACAGCCTCCTGTTCTGTACTGTAACTATAGTAAACGTCATCTTGGGGCAAGATCTCATCTAGTTAAGCCTCTAACTTGGGTAATTAAGACTAAGATGTTGCTTGCTGCTAGGAAGCAATTATCAGAGACAGTTTTTCAGCAGCTTCAGTGTAGAGAAGCAGTTTCACCTCTGGTCCATGTGAGCCAGGGTCCATCCCAAACTGGCAGCCAAACATATCAGTGACATCCCTGTGGGGTACTGATTTTAAAGACAAGGAAGATGGAAGATTGAGGTGGGGGCAGGGATCCTTTTGCTGTGCTTTTGAGAGAGCATTGAAGGCCAGGCAATGTGAGGCAGGGTTGTTGACTATGCCTTTTCCGTGAGACATCTGACAATGACACCTACATACAGGGAGTGGAACTAACCAAAGTGAGAGATGTATGTTGTCGGGAGAAACATGGGAGGGTTGAACCACTTAATCCCTTTCAACCCTTAATCCCTGTATCCCCAGATACAGGACATGGGGCTCCAGGATTTGGTGTTTGCCTTGCTGGGTTTCAGCTTTGGTCCTATATTTCTCACCATTTCTCTATCTGTCCCCTTTGTAATGGGAATGTGAATTCTCTGGTACTGTATGTTGGAAGTACGTCGGGTTTTTTTTTTTTTTTTTGATTTTTCAAAAGGTTACAACGAGGAAATTGTATTGAGATTCAGAAGAGACTTTGAACTTTGTACTTTTGAACAGACTTAAAGTGTATGTGGACTTTTGAAGTGGGACTAAATACATTTAGCATCATGAGCTGGTCAAGGGCTTATAGTGCCAAGGGGTTGAATGTAGTGGTTTGAATGAGAAAGGTCCCCTGGAGGCTCATGTTTTGAAATCCTTGGTCTCCAGTTGGTGGTGTTGTAAGGTCAAACTGTGGAACATACAGGAGGGGGGCACTGATGAGGAAAGTACATCAGTGGAGTGGGCGTTAAGGGTTGAACCTTGCCCTCTTCCTGTTCTCAGTTTCCTATTGTGGATGAGCATATGGTCAGCCAGATGGTAGTTCTTGCCAACATACTTTCTCTGGCTATTACCAACTTCCCTACTGTGATGGACTCCCTTCCTCTGGAATACTAGGCTAAAATAAACCTTTTTCCTTAAGTTGAATTAATGTGCCTACCCAGTGTTACCACATTTTTGTCCTATAGTTCACCTGTATTCCACTGAGATTCACAAATGTCTGGGAAGCAGGGTCTTAAATCCAGAACTGTAACCAATAACTCCAGTGCCCTCTGTATATCTGACAACAATTTCCTAAAATATCATGTGCCTTTAAAGTTTCCAAATATCAGCATTATTTTTCTTCAGTATATTGTATTATGTTCCTTATGGTATAATTCAGATAAATATATCCTTTTATTTGTTTCAGTCCTTGAACAATGAATTTGGAAGAATTTATTTCTATATTTGAGAACAATACATTATAGGAAAGCTGAAAGAGTCACATGAGCCCATGCAAGCAAACTTTGTGTCCCTCCTGTCCTCCCTGGACCTTGTCTCAATCCCTTTGTGTTCAACTTTCCCCTTACAAATGTTTTTAGCAATGGGTCTTCATCTCACTATCTGCTCTTCCTGGCTTCAGGTGTCAGAACTGTCAGACTGCCTCTTTCCTTATAACCACAGCAGCCATGTTTCTGATCTTTTTGCAGTGTCTAGTAGCCCTGAGTCCTCTTCTCCTTGACAGTAATTTTAACTGAAGTTTGGATATTTTGGGATCTGCTCAATACCCCATAACTGAGACAAATGTCCTGTCAAACCCTCATCTTGGTAGTTACTGAATAATTTTACTATGGCTATGTGTGTGAAGCCATTACTTTTACTTTCAAGATTTATGTTTCTTTTATACTTGCTCAGCATTCTGATTGTTGAATAAAAAGTTAGTTCTGTGTTTGAATTTGTGAAGAACCAGAATAGTTCCCTTTTTATCATGTCCATGTCCTCTGACATTTGTAATCTGTTGCTGTTTGGCATGGTCAATACTTTAGACTGCAGAAGGACTGCTGTTTGATGCATTCAATCCTTGAAGCTGATGTGTTAGCATCCAGACTGTCACATAGACACTGGAAGGGTGTATATGCACATGTTCTTCTGAAAAGCAACAGCAACTTGTGTTTTTTTTTGTTGTTGTTGTTTTTGTTTTTTTTTACCTTGACTTGCCATAAAGTCTGAAATTTTTTTAGACCAAGAAGGTCTTACATGCCCACTAAAAATCCATTCGCTTTTTGTGGATGCAGGAATATTTGCATGGCCCAGATCCCTTAGGGTTCAGCCTGTATTCCTTTAAATAGATTAAGTTAAAGCTAAGACACTCAGCGAGTTGGCAAACTCCATCCAGGAGCAACTGGTGATTATGGAGATTTAATGTCTTGAATAGTGAATGGCAGGTTCAGGAATTCCTAAACTTCTTTCATGGCTGCTGGAGGACTCCTGAATTTTTCCTTGTTAGCCTTAGGTAATAAAAGTTCAGGTATCAGCAACCCCAGTCAAAAAAACTATTGTGGGTTATGCAGAAATATGGCCTTTGAAATTTCTATCTCTTCCGTGTTCCCAGGGGATAAAGTCAGGGGAAATATTTGAATTAGCATATAAAGCCATGATTTTTTTCTGTCTTCTAGATAAAGTACTGTCTGAGTGATGGAGTCAGGACCCATCATATATGGTCATTTTTCTGCCCTCCAGATGATGTCAGGTGCTTAGAATCATTTTCCAATTATATAGCACATCATCACATGTAGAGTTCATTCCCAGGTCTGTCTAAGTATTCCTCACTTAGTCATGTTACTGTTTTCTCAGTTTCCTGGTATATAGAAGTCAACCCACTTATGCTTTTGAGGGGGAGCTGAAACATTCATAGATATGTATTAAACTTGTCCATGGATGAAGGGAGATTTATGAGTCTGTTCCAGAGCATTTGATTTTTTTTTATTACCCAAGAAACGTTATGGAAAAAATGATATATAAATGTTGGGCTGGAGAGATGGCTCACTGGTTAAGAACACTGGCTGTTCTTGCAGAAGACCTGGGTTCGAATCCCAACACCCACATGGCAGCTAACAACTCTCCATAATTCCAGTTCCAGGGGATCTGATAGCCTCTTCTGTCCTCTGTGGGCATTACAGGACAAGGGTGCACTTACTACATGCAGGCAATACACGCATACACATAAAAAATAAATAAAATATTTTTTAAAAATGATATATAAATGTATGAGGAAGAGCTATTCAAATCAAATATTTAATGAGAACTAATCATGAGATTTAATAGGAAGTCTTTGATATGCATATGTTTTTATTTTAAAAGTAATTTCTATAAGACATTGTATTTCAATAAGAGCAGAAAATTTTATATATGGTAAAGCCACTGTAATGGAAAACATACATTTGGTCAAGATGGTTTACACAGTGTTCCTTGTATGGCATGATGGCACATGTAGTGCCAAGTGTCTTTGCTCTTGTAATGAATTCAGTAATCTTACCTGATGCAACATTTCATTTTTATTCCTATCATCAGTATATGAGACTTTTCGGTGTTTGTTATTTCATGTCCTAGACAGCAAACATTCTAACTGATGTGCCATGGACAGTGTGGTGTTTTGTTTTGTTTTTGCATTTTCTTGGTCATACAGGGTTGTAAGCTGTTGTTTCTATATTTATGAGTTATTTGCATGTCATGTTTGAAAATGTCTGTTCAAGCCATTTAGTTACATTTAAACAAGTCTTTTGCTTTTGTGCTGTTTGGATGTATGAGGCCATCACATAGTCCAGAAATTAATCTGGTGTTGGATGAGTTTGCCAATGTTTTCTTATTCCATCAGGTGATTATTGTATTGATTACTTGGATTTCTGTACAGTTGATTTGATTGACATAATCCCTTTTGTTGAATTTTGCTTCTGTTGGCTATGCTTTTAGCAGACACCCAGAGACTCTGTATACTTCATGGTCCTGAGGTATTTCCTGTATATACCAGGAGCTTCATCCTTTCAGGTCTTATGTTTAAACCTTTGATCAGTTTTGGTATTTTTTCTAAAACATTTGGTTTTTTAAAATGCTATCTCACATTCTGGCCTTGAATTCCTTTAGTAGTTGAGAATATCCTTGACTTCCTGGTCCTCTTTGCTCTACCTCTTGAGGTCTAGGACTACGTGCATGTGCAGCATGCTCAGTATCAATTGATTTTTAGTTGACTTCTGCACATAGTTAGAGAACAGGTTCTATTGCCTTAGCTCAGCCTGTGGGTGTCCAAGCTTCTCTACATGACTTACAGATGAAAACTTGGCTCCTGAATATAAAGTCTTAAAACTTTTTTTGATACTCAGTTGACTGAATGTTTCCATCACTTTGGTGTCTTATCTGAGAGAAACATCTTGAAACGGTGAACGACTTCTTATAGCTCATAGTTTTCAAACCTTTCAGTAAATGATGGCTTGACCATATTATTTTGGTCCTGTGATGAAGATGATCTTAATGACAAAACAAAGCTGCTTACCTTACTGCAGCCAGGAAGCAAGGCGTGGGGGCCAACATTCTTACATCACTCTTGAGTATGTCCCTGTAATCTCATTTCCTTCACTGCATTGCACTTGCTAAGATGAAGACTCCATTCAGCATCTGGTCTTTGAAGTACTTTGTAAATCCACAGTTAACACAGACTATGTGTGGTTTTATTTGGGGTTGTCCATTCTACTCTATTGGTGTTTGTCTCTTTCTCGCCACTGCCCTACTGTTTGGGTTATCATTACTTTGAAGTGAATTTTGAAGGCAGGTATCACAGTAGCTACGGGTTTGTATTTTTTCAATCAAGGTGCTTTGACCATTTGGGTCTCTGGTGCTTTCACATGATGTTTAAGACATCTTCTAACTACTTTTAATTGCTTTGATAAAAACACAGATCAAACCAACTTGGGGAGGAAAGGACTTATTTGTGTTACATCTCCCTGGTCACAGTTCATCACTGAGGGAGCCCAAGGAACTCAGGGCAGGAACCTGGAGGCAGGAGCTGAAGCACAGGCCATGGAGAAATGCTGCTTACTGGCTTATGGTCATAGATCAGTCCAATGGAGGTAATTCCCCAGTTGAGACTCCCTGTACCCAGGTGTGTCAAGTGTTGGGAGCTATTAGTATAAGCACAGCCATTAAGTACATTGAGCTGTGGTAGGCTTGCTTGTTTAATTTATCATCTCTCGCCTTGATTCAAGAGTTTGTGTGTTTTGCACACAAGTACCAAATTGTTCTGCCAAGTCAGGAAGAATGTGTTGATAATTTAGGGAAGATGGTTAAACGGTGGAATTCACAACAAGTATTTGACCATTCCTTGACCCTCAGATATAAGTGGGAAAAAAGAGCTGCTGATGCTAATTGAGCTAAGCAAACTGTGTCTTATCTGATGTTCTACTGTATAAAAAGGCTGAGCTGAAATAAACCGGGGCTGCAGTCTTACTGACAGTCCTCCCAAGTATCTTTCTCTGTCTTTTGTTTTTCTTTCATCCTCAGTCACCCTTTCAGGTGCTGTTAGTCTTGGCCGGCTGGCTCTGGCAGTCAAGTGGACAACTAGAGCTATCCAGCACAAGACATTACATAGACATCTGAAATTCTCAGAGAAGTAACATTATTACATATAAGAAAGGTATTGTTTGAGACAGCATTTTTCTATATATGTGGAGAATACCAGTGATGTTATGAGGATTTTACCTAATCTGTAAATCACTTCACTATGGCTATTTAGCAATGACTATTTCTTCCATGTGAGTGCAGTACCCATGGATGGCAGAAGAGGGTGTTGGATCCTCAAGAACTGGAGTTACAGATGGTTGTTAGCTGCCATGTGGGTCCTGGGAACTGAACCCTGGTCTTCTGCAAGAGCAGCCAGTGCTCTTAATCACTGAGCCAGCTCCCTAGCTCCAGTTTATGATCTTTTGATGTTCTGTTCCACTTGATTTTCTCTTTTGCTAAGAATTTCTATACCTATGTTCATCAAGAAATCTGGGCCCGTTTCTTTATTGTGTCTCTGTCTACTTTAAAAGTCATTGCAGGCCCTGGAGAGATGGCTCAATGAACTTGGGCTGCTGTACATAGGACCCTGGTTTGAGCCTTAGCTTCATAAGATCCCATTTTCCAATTTCTATTCTTCTTTCCTGTGCCTCTGGAGTCTTATTCCGAAAGTCTTTACCTGTATCTATAAGTTGAAGTGTACTCCCTGATTTCTCCTCTAGCAAGTTCAGGGCATTATTTATTGTGTTGAGGACCTTGATTCATTTGGAATTGAGTTTTGTGCAAGGTGAGTAAGATCTAATTTCATTTTTCTGCATGTTGTATTTCAGTTTTCCCAGCAACATTTGTTGAAGATGCTTTTTTCCAATATATATTTTTGACATGTTTGTCAGAATCAGGTCACTGTAATTTGGTGAACTTAAATCTGTATTCTCAATTCTTCTTCATTGTTTGATGTGTCTGTTTTTCTGCCAATACCCTGTTGTTTGTTGGATTTCCCCCCTCCCCCCATATCTCCGTAGCATAGTTTGAACTCGGGTGTGGTAGCTTCTGAGGTATTCTTTTTGCTCAGCACTACTTTGACTGTCCTCAGGCTTCTGTGCCTCCATATAAAATTTTGGATAATTTTATTCTGTGGTTGTGAAGAACTGCAATGGAATTTTGAGTTGGATTGCTTTGAATTAGTATTTTTTTGTAGGATAGTCATTTTCACAAGATTAATTCTCCCAATTCATAAGCATGGAATGTGTACCCTGCACTGTCATCCTCCGTTTTTGTCTTCAGTGTGTTAAATTTTTCTTTGGAGAGGTCTTTTCCCTCCTTGGTTAGGTTTCTGCCCAAGTATTTTATGTTATTTTTTGTGGCTATTGTGAATGGGATTGTTTTCCTGATTTCTTTTTCTGTTTGTTATTGGTATATAGAAGGTTGCCAATTTTTGTATGTTAATTTTATATCTATCCACTTTGCTGAATGTGTTTATTTTTTAGAATTTTGAATATATATTCTAAGATATTTACACATTTTGTAGTTTTATAATCATATCAATTTAATTATTATAGTGCTTTCTGTTTCTTCTTTAATTGTTTGTATTTGTTTTTTTGAAACAGGGCTTCCCTATAGCCACAGTTGGCCTGGAACCCCTTATTGAGACCAGGCTGGTCTTGATCTCACAGAGATCTTCCCACCTCTGCCTCCCAAGGGTAGGAATTAAAGGTGTGTGGCACCACACCCAGCTATTTTTTTTTTTAACTTTTCAGACTATGGTTTTCAATTAGGGTATAGGTGATGGTATACAGAGTCTGTAGAAGAGAAATAGAAAAATAATGGAAAATCTGTTGGTGTGGGAGAGGGTCAACATCAAGGCCTAGATACCCAGGACTGTTTGTGGAAATAAGGACCACAGGTGGGCCTTAGGGGAGGTGTATGTTCCAGAGAATCATGTCTCCCAAGACCAGAATTTGAAAATCACAGAAGCCTCACTTGTTCCCAGCATAAGAGGCAAAGCCTCTGCCATGCAGAGCTTGGGACCTCAGGGGAGGGGCTTGTGGGGGCTGTAGTCACTCAGAGAAGACTGAAACTGCTGCCCAGCACCAGTAAGTCCTCCATGCTTTACTCTGCTCCACCATCAGTTCACTACCATAGGGATGTGGAATTGTGGCTCATGGTAGGGGTCCAAAGCTTCAGGCTCAGGGGACCAAAGCTCCAGTCTACAGGAGTCGATCACAACTCTGGCTCATGGGGGGTGGGGGTGGGGGGCCACTACTCTAACTTCCAGGACAGGACCACTGCTCCAGGCTCACTGGAGGGAACCACAGTGGAGGAGATGATGACTCCAGTTACAGGAGGAGACCACTGCTCCAACTCTTAGGGCAGGATCGTAGCTCTTGCTCATGGGAGAGGGTAGGGGCACCACATCTCCAGCTCATAAGAGCAAATTACAGCTCCTGTTCACAAGAGGGAATCATACTCCAGGCTTATGGGAGGGGACCACAGCTCCAGTTTCACTGGAGTGGACCACAATTCTAGATTACGGTAGGGGACAGCTAGCTCCAGGTTCACAGGAGGGGAACCTCAGCTCCAGCTCACAGGAGGAGACTACAGATCCAGAGTGATAGGAAGGGACCACAGTTCCTGATTAACAGGAGGAGGCCACAGCTCCAGAGTCACAGAAGGGGACCACAGCTCCAGCTCACAGGAGGGGACCTCTGCTACAATTTCATGGGAGATGACCACAGTTAAAGGTTAATGGGAAGGGACCAGAGCTCCATCACAAAAAGTGACTACAGCCCCACATACATGGGATGAGACCACAGCTCTGGCTTTCAGGAGGGGACCACATCTCAAGCCTTCAGGAGGGGGCCATAGCTCAAATTTCATGGAGAGGGAGCACAATTCACCCTCATGGGGAGAGACCACAGCTGCAGGTTCGTGGGAGACAATGACAGTCCTAGGCTCATAGGAGAAGACTGGAGCTCTGGTTCATGGGAAACGCACACCTCCAGCTCAGAAGAGGGGAACATAACTCTAAGCTCATGGGAGACAATCACAGTTCCAGGCTGATGGGACGGAACTAACTATACAGCTCCAGGTTCATAAGAGACAACCATAGTTATAGGCACACTGGACAGGAACACAGTTCCTGGTTCACTGGAAGGGATAGACCCCAACCTCAAGTTCAGTGGAGGAGAGCACAATTCCCAGATCCCGGGGGGGGGGGGGTCACCATTTAGATTATACAGGTTCCTACTATTTTCCTGTCTCTGTTGCTCCATCCACATACCTATACTTGTATTCAAGATAGAGCACCTTGGTTCCTGAGCAGCAAAGGCAACAGCTACTTGGCTTGAACCTCTTGCTTGAGGGACATCGCTATTGGAGAAAATCGTCTTTCACTTTTGCACAGGGAGACAGATGGATCGTGTGTTTTGTTGTTGCTGTTCATGATCAAGGTTCTGGTTGGCTCCCTTTGGCAATTTCAGCCCTCATACCTTCCTCCCTGGCCAGGGAGAGTTAGCAATAAGACATCTTGCCCACAATGACATTTTTATGAGAGGTGCCACCATTGCTATCTTGGCTCTTCAGCTCCTCTCTCAGTTGCCAAGTCCTTTCACTCCTACACCCAGCTGACTGTGGATACAAGTGCAGTGGCCCTCCTGGAAGCTGTTAGCTGCCGTGTGGGTGTTGGGAATCCAACAGGGTCCTATGGAAGAACAGCCAGTGCTCTTAACTGCTGAGCCTTCTATCCAGCTCCTGGAAAATTTAATTTGTGAAGAAAGTACTGCAAATTAAATAAACCAGTCCTGCCTCTAAACCCTGTATGAGCCCCAGGTTAGTAAACTGCACCTTGTCTTCTGCCCCATTCTACTAAAATGGAGGATTAAACACTCCAACTTTTGCTAAAACTCAAGGCAAGAACTCCCTCTCTGGAAGGCTAAGATTTGCAGGTTCTCAGATCTGAATACCCTTTCTCCCAAAATGTACTGGGGCTATTTTTATTTATTTATTTATTTATTTATTTTTGAGAGATGGTCTGACTACATACCTTAGACTGGCCTTGAATTCACTAAATAACACAGGTTGAGTTCAAACTCCTCAGCCTTCTGAAAGCTAGGATTTCAGGCTTTGCAGTGCTGGGATGATAGTTATGAGCCATCACACTCATTGATCAAAATTTATTGAACACAATATCCAAGGCCCGGTGCTAGGACCTTTTTATAAAGTACAATACATCAAGAAAATAAATTACTGAAAGATGTTTGTCACTTTGGGATACTGATAAAAATTTTCAGAGGCTAAAGTGGTCAGCGGTAGAATATGCCCATAGCATGCAGAGGGCCTGCTTCAATTTTAATTGTTTGTATTTGAATTCTAGTTCTCCCATTTATGACCTGTATCTTCATGGACAAAGAATTTCCCCCCTGTAAACTGTAGTTTCTTCATGTATAAAATGGCATAAATCCTGTGCTTCATGAGGTAGTTGTGAGGGTCAAAATGTATTAGTGCCTCTCAGTACACAATAAATTCTCAGTATAAAGCTGGCTTCGGTGGTGCACTCCTGTCATCCAAGCACTTGAGAGGCAGCAGCAGAAGGATTAGGATTCCAATGCCATGTTGAACTACATGGAGATACCTTGTCTCAGTAGAAAAGCATGGAGACTGGACTGTAGCTCTATAGCGAACACTTGCTGAACATGCAATAAGGCTCTTCATTGAATTCCTAGCACCACAAAGCAATAAGCAACCAAATACCCATCTCAACAAACTAACACAACCCCCATCCCAAACAAAGCAAAACAAGATGTGAAACAGTGCACGGAGCGGGTGGCACAGAGCATGCCACTCCCATTTCCCTTCAGGAAAGGACTTGTGACCCCGCTGCTAAGAGCACATGGACAACACCTGCAGTGGAGGCTCCTTTGAGATCCATCTTGGCTTGTCAGCTGGTGACAAAGCCTGCAGAACCTCTGGTCATGGCAGAGCCTGGTGGGCTAGGAGAGTCAAGCAGTTTCTACCCCTGTGGGTCTCCTCAGAAAGAGAGATTCTGTCATAGCCTGATGTCCTGCTACTCAGTCCTGCCCCTTTGATTTCTTGAGTGTCACCCTCACTTACTTAGGTGTCACCTAGTCTAAGAGGAATGTCTTATATTTGGAGGAGATGGTCCACCACATAGGCATTGGAGTCTCTGCTCTTAACTTCTATGTTTCTGACCTTTCTTCCTCAGCTTTCCCTTTGAGTCCTCTCATAACAGTATTGAAAATTAAAATGTGATGGGTGACACATATCTCCATGCAACATCATGCTCCAGGGATCTGCCAAGCCTGATGACCTGAGTCTGATCTCTGGAAGCCACAATATCCTTTAAATTGTCCTCTGATTTCAACACATGCCATGTTGTGCATGCAGACACCCACACCCACATGTACATAAAGAAATAAAATGTAACCTCGTTGACACAACATGCTATGCTTAAGTAAAGTTGTTTCTCTGGTCTCTTGTTTTTACCCAATCTGGGGTCAATAGACATTTGTTCAGGAAAGTTCAAAAACTGTTTAAGAAACCACTGGGAAGTTGTTCAACAAAGATGAAGTTTGAAAACCAATGCATTTTAAGCTGACATATGTGCATTGAATTACCTGCTTTCACAGAAAAATTATTCAATCACAGTCTTTTTATCTGTGCTGGAAGTAAAACATACCTTACAAAACCCAAAAAGAATGGAAATAATTAGCATGTGGGTTACATTATACATGATTTTTAATTGTTCTTACAATAAGAATTGGAAATATATTTTTAAAAATACGGTTGTTATGATCAAGTTCAAGTATTTGTTTTGAGTTTTTAAATGTCAATTCTTTACAAAATAAATAAATTTACAGTTCTTGGAATACATATGGCATGAAACCTGGGTGAGCACTATCAGGAGAAGACAGGGAACCAGCTCTAGAGGGGCAGAGGGTCTGAAGCAGTGAGGGAGCAAGTGAAGATGAAGTTTAGTAACACCTATGTACGAGAATGTCCGAATGAAACCTGTCACCTTCAGAGTAAAAAACCAAATACAAATAAATAGTTCCACTCACAGTTTGTTTGCTGAACAAATCCTAATGATGTAGAGCCGGATGGAAAAGTCAAGGGAAACAAGGATTTTAATCTTTGTTTTTTCTCTCTCTCTTTTAACGTGTCTCTATCTGGGAGGTATTGCTGACGGATTGCCCAGTGTCAGTGTGTGGTTTTACACACACACCCCCCCCCCCCCGCCCCATCCCCTTTTGACACAAACTTCCTCTTTCTGTTTTGCTCAGACAAGGAATTTTGCAGGGACCTTGTAGACAAGATTTTTAAAACTTTTTTTTTCTCTTTTCTAAGAAATAACTTAAAATAATCTACATAGTTTTAAAACTTTTGCTGTTAACCAGTCAGTGTGTGTCCTTTCCACTGTACACCAATTCCTAAAGATGAATAAGGCTTCCTCCCTTCCAGGTCCGGACTTCGAGGTTTGAGCGGGCTGGACGGGGCTGCAACCTGAATAAAATGCCGTGCTTCTTGAGCATTTCTGGGGTCCTGCTGCCCTCCGGCTAGGGATCGATTCCCTTTTCAAAGTTCAGGCTCTCTACTCAAAACAGCAGGGTGCGAATATTTACTGAAAAACTTAACGAAGTGGCTATATTATGTGAATCTGTGAATAATGTGTATCTTCATACATAATTCATAAGCGGATATAGCCTTTCATTTAAGGTTAAATGCCAATGGTAAATAGGAACTAGTGTCTCTCACAGGAAGCCCTGCTTCACATCCCCTTCTGCCTTCCCTTGCCCTCCTGATGGTGCAGAAGCTGTCACTCAGGGTGGAGCTGAAGCACTGTCCAATCCGAGTCACAGTTGTGCTAGACCCACCAATGATGAGCGGGGGCGGGCCTTCCTTTCTACGCCCATAGCTGTCGGCGCTTCTGGATCTGTCACAGTTTTCTGGTCTGGCATTTCGGGATCCTGCGTCTAACTCCATCGCCCTGTGACCGGCTGCGGCCGCTGCCCCAAGGCGCAGCGCTGCTCACCAGCAATCCCGAAATGGTGAGCGCGGCGTCCCAAGCGGGGAGGGAAGCTGTGCACCGGGAGCTGGCGGACGCGGCTCCCCATCTTCCCCGCAGAGTCCCCAGCTGCGGCTGTGGCGGGGCTGAGCCGGCTCCCAGTAGCCCGGGCGTCCTGTTGGTCCTTGCACAGGGACTTGAGCCCGGTACAGCCTGGCGGTGGCCGGTGCTCATCTCATGCACCCAGCTCCTTCAGGGTTTTCCTGGATCCTTGGTCCCCGTCCTCCCCGCCCCCACTGCAGCCTGCACCTTTGGCTTGTCTCTCTGCCTGTCTGTCAAAATCTAGTGATAATATTTCTAAATATAGTATGACCGACTGTGGAAATCCAAGTCTGAGTGCTGCATCCCCACTTTTCCTTCGCTGTCACTGGCTTATCTTTGCCTAGTGTCTGGTGGGTCTCCCAACACCACTTTCCAATGAGGCCTTTCCTTAAGACCCTGGAGTCCTTGGGAGACCTGGATTAGACACTTCCCCTCTCTGAGACATTTTCTTATCTTTCTGTCACTTGGGATGGAATCTAAGTACTGGTTCATGAAAGGCAGGCGCTCCGCCCTGTGCGAAGCCAAGTGCTGGGCCTTCTTTCTTAAAGTTCTTATTACTATGTATTGATGGTGCATAATAGTGTTTCATTGTGACTTTTTAAATATGTGTTCTGATCTCTTTGAGTGTCTAGTGAACACCATTCCTTGGGTCCTCTTTTCTCTACAGCAGCCTCATGCCGGTTGTGGTTGCGGAGCGCTCTGCGAAGCAGCTAGATGCCCTGTATCTGGGAGGGGTGTCCTGCCATCCTTGCTCTAGGAGACACTTCACTATATCCGTATCATGGCTGAGATTGAATACTTTGATGGGTGAAGCCATTCTTTTGTCACTCTGATGCTGCTCCTTTGGATTCTTACTATCCGATGGTGATTGCTGGTACGATCACATGATCGTTCTGTGTTGAAGTTTTTGAAGGACTAGCATATTTCTAAAATGGTTATAATCGTTTTACAAAACAAAAGAGCACCAGAGTTCCCTTTTTGCCAGGCCCTATCCTCTCTGACACTTGTAATCTGACATTGTCGTGACAGGCCAATCTCACAGTTTTGCTGAGACTGGAGGAGGTCTGCTGTTTACTGCATCCAATCCCTGGTGAAAATTTGTTGGAATCTCAGTTGTGAAATAGCCACAGGAAGAAGGTAGTAAATATTGAGCAGTAGACAGGGATCTGCTCTTATCCTCTACATTTCTGCTAGGTTTTAGCCCACAGGAGTGTCACATGCCCACTGGAAAGTTTCTCTCTCTCTCTCTCCTCTCTCTCTCTCTCTCTCTCTCTCTCTCTTTCTCTCGCTCGCTCACTCTCTCTGTCCTTTTCCCCAAGGAGATTTACATGTGCCAGATCTTTTTGTTCCAGAGTTTGGGAGTTTAGTGATTATTCCCACAAGTCGACTAAATTAAAGCTGAGGCACTTTATGAGTGGACAAAGCCCTTCCTGGAGGAAGTGGCCGACCTGGCGATGTCGGGTATGAACAGTGCAGTGGGCTCAGGAAGAGCTGAGCTCTCAGTCAGGCCACCAGAAGAAGCTGATGGTTGCTCTGTTACCCTTGAGGGAAAGTGAACTGAACTATCAGCAGTGATAGCAGTTGGCAAAGCTTGATGGACATTCTCTCTAGGGAATTAGTGCCTCCCTTGCATCTTTGGGGTCTACTCTGTAGCACAGTGTTAGGCCACAGCTGTAACATCTGCCTTTTCATTTTGTTACTCATGTGGCAGCAGCTTAATCTTGCCTTCATATGATGCATTTACAGATGCCCTCTTAATAAAGCAAACCTCACAAACACATTTAGTTATTATAAATTTTGTTTGTATTGTAATTCTTTGGAGATCACTTTACTCGAGTTTTCCTGCCTCCCAGCACTAACCAGAGAGAAGATGTTTGCACTGGTTTTTATTTGTCCCATGGTACAGAATACAAGCCAGGCTCCAGCTTCTCTATGACACTGCTAAGACACACACACTTAGAAAGGTGAACTTTCATTGTTCCAGATGCTGAGGCCTTGGGTTGATGAGAACTGTGCCATTACAGGGGCTGGTGTCATTTGAGGATGTAGCTGTGGACTTCACCTGGCAGGAGTGGCAGGAGCTGGATGCTGCTCAGAGGACCCTCTACAGGGATGTGATGCTGGAGAACTACAGCATCCTGGTGTTCTTGGGTGAGTCTGATGCCCTGTAACTCTCAGTAGCACTTACATCCTTCCTGGTTGATATCTCTAGAGATCAGTGCTAGCTTTTAATGCCCAAATGTTAAACATTTTAGTTGACACATACTAATGTCATATATGAATGGAGAGCAGTATGGCTGTGTGATATATTCAGATAATGTGCAGTCATCAGATGATGCCAGTTGACATGACTATCCCTTTGGTTTTGTTGGGAACATGAAAATTCTCTTTGATAGCTATTTTGAAGTATTTATTTAATTTTTGTCAACCATATTTTTACTGCTGCACTATAGAATGTAAGAAGCTCTGTGTCCCTTCCAATGTACTGAATAAATGCTAATCATCCCCTCTTCTTCCCTCCGTGCTCTGTACTTTTTCTCCACTTTGGTAACCACAGTTTTCTCTATGTCCCTGAGGTCACTTTGAATTTGAAAGTATAATGAAATTGTGAAAGATTTTGCTTTTTATACCTGACAGGTTTCATTTATCTTGTACCTTTTCTGGGAAGACATATAAGAAATCATCTTTTCACCATTATGGAGGAAGTCAAATTCCAAAAGAGTAACTCCGTGTTATGGAGCTTGGTGACTCAATGTGTACTTGGGGTATTTAGAGAGCACATGAGACTCTTAGACAGCTGGACCACTGAAAACCGAAACTCTAGTCATTTTTCGCCTCTGTGGCACAGACACCTGGGCAGAAGGGGCCTGCATTGGAATCTCTATTGAGTGGTTCATGACAGTCTTCTGAGGGAGTGTTAATGACTGGGTACCATTATCATAGACCTAAGAACTTGCTGTATCTGTTTATTTCACTGCCATGTTTATGTGCCATGTTTACCTTCATGTCACCACAATGGCTCTGTTTTAAAGTAGTGACAGTCATTTCTAACTCAGTGCAAATAGTTACATTCCAACCTCAAGAAAAGTTCTCTATTTCTGTCCTTTTGTGGTGGGAGACTTTTTTGTTTTATTTTTAATGGGTAAATTATATTCAGCCACATTTTTCAAATAATTTGGATTTTTGCTGATAGTTTCATACATCTTTATAATTCATTTTAGTCCTGTGCCCTTTTTTTTTGTCTTTTTGAGACAGAGTCTCCCTGTAGTCCCAGCTGACCTGGAACTCCCTATGTAGATCAGGCTGGCCTCAAACTCACAGAGATCCACCTGCCTCTGCCTCCCAAGTGCTGGGATTAAAGGCGTATGCTGCTGGGCAGTCCTGTGTTATTTATGTATTCCTCCATTGATGAACACGTACCTTGATCTGTGTCTTGGTTTTGTGTACACTGCTACAGTGACAGGACTGCAGATTTCTCTGGACATACTGGTTCTATTTATTTGGATATATTATTTGGATATATGTGGGCGGCAGTGTCATTCAGTCATTCTGTGTTTATATTTTATTAGCTTTTTGTTTGATACAGGGTCTGGCATTGCCTAGGCTGGCCTCAAACTTGCCAAATCTCAAGGCCTGCCTTGAACTGCCAATCCTCCTGCCTTCACCTGCTGAGTGTTGAATGTGCAGGTGTGTGCCCCACTCCTGGCTTAATATCTGGTTTTTGGAGAGAGTCTTGCACTCTATTTCACAGCAGCTGTGAGCATTTATGTTCCTATCACCAGCTTATGAGACTTTTCAATGTTTGTCATTTGGTGTCATGGGTCAGAACCATTCGGACCTCCATGCAGTGATCCATCCTTGTGATTTTGATTGACCATTCCCTGATGATGATGGTGGCAAGCAACCATTATTATATTTAAGAGCTGCTTGTGTGTCATATTTGGGAAATGGCTGTTGAGGCGGTGTAAGCAGATTCAATCACTTCATTTGCTTTTCTGTTATTTAACATTAATACTGAATGTGTTAGCTTTCCCCTGTTTAAGTACTTGAGGCTCTTAATATTCAGAAATTGGTCTCGGTGAATAAATATGACTTTTTTCATCATTCAGTTTAATTATTCTATTGATTGCATTTTTTTCTGTACAGATACTTATGAGTTTCTTGGACTCCTGACTACAGATTTTTGGTCTGTTTCTGTGTCTTTAGCGACATCCAAACTCTATCACCCTCATTTTCCACATGTGCTAACTCCACACCCCAGGAGGCCTCCTGCTTACAGGTCTTACCTTACCATATTTGGTCTATTTTTGTGTTTTTTCATCTTTATGCGGTTTTCCTTGAGATCTTTATGAATCTTTTAATGTTGTTTTACAAGCTGTCCTGAATTCTTCATGACTAAGAATGGTCCTGAACTACTGCTTCTCTTGGCTGTACATCCTGAGTGTTGGGATTCGAGGTGTATGCAGCACGCTCAGGTCTGCATCCATTTTAGTTGATTTCTTTATGAGTTTGGAGAGTGGGATCTTAAGACCTTTTGTCAGCCTCCATGTACCATGTTTCTCTGAATGATTTAAAGATGAGTACTTCCTCCAGGGTCTGGAGAGATAGCTCAGTGGTTAAGAGTGCTGGCTGTTATTGCAGAGGACCCAACTTTGATTCCCAGCACCCATAATACAGCTAACAACTGTCCATAACTCCAGGTTCATGGGATATGACACACTCTTCTGGCTTCTGTGGGCATTCCATGTGCACTTAGTACATGCAGGCAAACATTCATACACAGAATAAAAGTAAACTTTTTAAAAAATAAAAAAAGAAGTCCCCTGCAGAATGTAAAGTCTTGAATTGAAGACTGTGCTTAAAGTCAGATGACTGAGAGACACTTAAAAAGAGAAAATGTATGCTGGCTCATGTTCGGCCCATGGTTCCTTGGCCTCACTTTGGTCTGATAGTGAGGAAGGGCATCATGGCAGGGAGCACTGGCAGAGTGTGCTCCTCCCCTCACTGCTGGCAGAAAGCAAACAGAGGAGCTGACGTCCCAACATTCCGACTTGGGTAGTCGTCATGACGTCATTTCCTTCACTGAGTTCTACCTGCTAATAGTATCAGAGACTGATGACCAAGACTGAGCACCTGGTCTCTAGAGCATCTTAAATCCACAGTGTAACACCGAATGTGTGTGGATTCATTTTGGGTCTGTAAATCACTAAGAAGGATGGGTATTCAACACTACTGTTTCTTCTAACCTGTTAACAGTTTTCCTGCTTTAACAAATATTTTGATTAATTAATTTTTATTCTTTGACAGTTTTACACATGTATATAATGTGTTTTCTTCATTTTTATGCACCATCACCCTCTCATCTGCCTCCAAACCCCACTGAATACTTTCTTCTTCCCAGCAAGTCTCCTGCTTTCTTGCCTTTTTAGTGTGGCTTTGGACTTTTTTCCCCAAACACTGAGTTTCATTAGGGTTGATTGCATGAACATGCAATGCTGTTATGTAGTAGAGCAGAGGCAGCTTGGTTCTTGGATTTCTGAGACAGCGTTCACTGCAGTCCCGGGTTGTCTTGAGCTCTCTTTCATAGTTTGAGGCCTCAAAATCCTCACAGTTCTCCTCTCTTGGCATGTTAGAACCTGGAGTCTTTCTAGTTTTGGGGAAGCATATCTTCCTTAAGTTCTCAGTGTTTTGGAATATCCAAACTCCTTGGTTAATAAATTATAAAACAGGACTGAGGATTTGTCTCAGTTTCTAAGGTCCTGGCTAACGTGCAAATCTCTAAATTCAATTCCTGATACCATAAAATAAACTTAATGAAATTATGAAAAGCAAATAAGTAATAAAATTATTGAGCCTTTAAAAATTTTATAAATGCTTTTAGGAACTGTTTTGAATGGGAGTACATTCTGAATATCTCAACAAGTCTGTTCTTGATTTCCAATAAAGTGCATATTTTTGGTTTTTTTGACTTTGTATTCTGTAAGGAGTTATTTCATCCATTCTCCTTTTTGTGGAGACATATAAGATTTTCTGTGTTGCATCACTTGTCCTACAAATAAGGACGGTTTCACACTCCCCTTCCTGCTTTGGATGTCCTTTGTTTCCTTCCCTTAGCTCCTGTCTATGGAATGATACACAGACTTCCAATAGTGTCCTGAGAAAGAGTATGAACCAGTGCATCCTGCTCTTGTTTCCATCTTTGCTGAAGTAATTCTATGTTTTCCCCATTCACTAAGTGATAAACTGTGCGTTTATTGTATATAATTTGTATTGTGTGAAGGTACACTTTTGTGTCTACTTTGTTAAGCATTTTTGCTTTCTTTTTAAAAATGTTATCAGTATGTGTTATGTGGTGGTGGGGATGCTGTTGCATATATGTGGAACTCAGAGGACTGTTGTAAGACCTGGTCATTGCCTTCCACTTTATCCAGTAATTGGTTTATCTTGTTTTTTTGTGGCTGTGCAAATCTTCCCTTGTAATTGGCCTGATGTCTTCTGGTCTTTCTTGTTTCTGCCTCCTCTTTCTCTGTGGGAGTGTTGAGACTGAAGACATGTTCCTGCACTCTGGCTTTTTAGTAGATACTAGAGGTATGAACTCTGCTCTTTTTTCAATGTTTTAATGAGCCTGGGTATTTAAAAATAACCATCTCTTTGCTCAAAAAAAATTTTTCCTCTATCTCATCAGTTCAGCTGGTGGAATCTTTTCCTTTTTATACCCCCACCCCTTTCACTTTTTATTTAAGTAATTTCGAGCTTTGCAAAATTCCTTCCTCACTTTTTTTTTTTGTCTTTTTGTGACAGGGTCTCCCTGTAGTCCCAGCTGTCCTGGAACTCACTATGTAGACCAGGCTGGCCTTGAATTCACAGAGATGCTGCCTCTGTCTCCCGAGTGCTGGGATTAAAGGCGTGCGCCACCACGCCTGGCCGTTCCTCACCTTTTAAGCACTCTCTGGTTATTTGGTCCTGATAGCCCATGTGTCTTCCTCTTTTATTGTATTTTTCCCTCTCCTTGTCTTCTTTATTTCTTTAGTTCTCATAGCATCATTATCATAGATTATTCGTCATGGAGTTTATTGCCATTTGAGGGTCAATTCCAGTCAATGAAAGATGTGAGTGCAATGAGTCTGTAACAAAAGTTTCTATTTAGGGAGCCAGGATATGTTTCAGCAAGTCAAAGATTGGTGGCCTGGGTTCAGTCCGCAGATTCCAAATTAAGGGGGAAGAAGAGGACTGACTCTCTAAAATTGTTCTGTGACCTCTATGTACCTTGTGGTGGCACAAACATATTATGTGTGTGTGCACAGACTCACATACATAATAATAATGATAATAATTTTTTTCAAGTTTCTAGTTTACCCATCATAGCACAGCATTTCAAATCAGACTTACCACTTGGGCACAGTCTTACATCATTTTCTGTTTACAGGACACTGCATGACGAAACCTGAGTTGATCATCAGGCTGGAGCATGGATTTGAGCCATGGAGCATAGGCAAAGCCTCACTTTGGAGTGTGCCAGGTCAGTGAATGCATGCTGGGGAAGGGATGTCAGCAAGAGGCTTGCTCATAAGGTAATATTCATGCAGAGGTGTCTTCACCAAAATCAATCCAAACCTAGTCCCAGTGACAGGTGGCTTATTCTGTGAGGCATCTAATTTCTTGCAGTTTCTGAGTGGAGTTCTCTGTGTCAACTAGTGCCCAAACTGCTGTGGAGCCCAGAAGAGTGTTTTGGATTTCCTGTGGTTAGAGTTACAGGTAATTGTGAGCTGCCTGACGTGAGTGCTAGGAATTTAACTCAGGTCCTTTGGAAGTGCAACAAGTGCTCCTAAGCACAGAGCCATCTCTCCAGTCCCTTGTTGATTAGGTATTTTACCTAAATTCTTAATTGTCCTTTGCCCTTGTTTTATACATAGTTTTTGTTTTATGTTTTAAATTAGCCTTTGTTGAAATGTTCTTCCATCACCTTTGCAGATGAGGTGGCTAATGCCTAAATGAGCTCCCAACCTGGCAGAGAAGCAGGGCAGGGTTTATAAAGTTTAAAACCACAATTACATCATGCCAAGGGCAAAGCCAATAACCATAGTTACATCAGATCACCATAGTTACACCAGACCAGGGAAGGTCAGTTAACAAAGAGGTTTTTAGTTAATGAAATTTTCAGTAGGAAAAAACAAGTTTCTCAGAACTGCAGAAAACAATGGAGTCCATGGAGATGCAAGTATAGCTGTGTGGGAGGTATTACCTGGATGTGCTACCTGGCTACTTGTAAATTCCCCAGTGCTGTAAAAACACTGTACTCTCTGAAACTGCATGTGCTGGATAGCTTTATTTGTCAACTTAACACACCTGGTTTGAGGGAACCTCAGTTGGGGGATTTTCTCCTTTGGACTGGCCTTTGGCCATATCTGTGAGGCATTTTCTTGACTGTCAAGTGATGGAGGAGGGCCCAACTGATTGTGGGTGGTGCCACCCTTAGGCAGGTGGTCCTGTATTGTATAAGAAAGCAGGTTGAGCATAGGCCAAGGAACCAAGCCTGTAAGCAGCATTCTTCCTTGGCCTATCCTTCACCTCCTGCCTCCAATTTCCTGCCCCAAGTTCTGACCTTGGGCTCCCTCAATGATAAACTGTGACCTGGGAGATGTGAACCAAATAAATCTTTCATCCCCAAGTTGGTATTGGTCATAGTGCTTTGTCACAGCAATTAAAAACAAACTAGACCCAGGTGTGGTGGCTCACGCCTTTAATCCCAGCACCCGGGAGGCAGAGGCAGGCAGATCTCTGTGAGTTTGAGGCCAGCCTGGTCTCCATAGTGAATCCAGGGCAGCTGGGGCTACAGGGAGACCCTGACTCAAAAAGACAAAAAAAAAAAAAAAAAAAAAAAAAAAGCAAACTAGAATAGAAATTGTTATCAGGAGTGGTGTTTGTGAAGAACCTGATGATGTGGGGTTTTGGAGGAATTGGAAGACTTTGAAAGTTTGGGCTAGAAAAGCAGTTATTGCTGTAAGCAGTACTTAACAGATCATTCTAGTAAGCTCCTGGAAGTAAGTAGTGCTGAGAACAGTGTAGTTCCAGAGAGACTAAGGACTTAAGCAGCAATTGGGATATTTGGCAAAGAGTCTGGCTGGAGTCTCCTCACAGCCAAAAAACTTTCCTGAGGCAATGAACTAATTTCTTTGGCTGAGGCTATTTCAAGGCAGCCTAACAATGAAATGGTAGTGTGGCTATTAATGGTGAATATTATGCAGATCTACAGTGAAAAAGAGCAAATGGGGCAGAAAGAAATGCAGAATATACAGTTTAGATTGAAAAAGAACACTAGGAAGATTAATGTTGGAGCCAAGGCAAGTGCTGAAGGGGATCCCTTTGATAAAGACATTAAATTAATTAAGGAGAAGCCTAGAGATTTGCACTTTAACAATGGAGAGAGCACCTGCAGGGCAAGACCACACTCAGCTAAGCCTTGTGAAAGGAAAATTCTGGGGTTTTCTATTCCTAGAAAACCACAGCCGAGAAAAGCTCAGAAGTAGATGAAACAGGGCAGGGTCTACCCCAAACTTGCAGCCATACTTTGCAGAGTCATTCACCTGGTGCTGGCTTTAGAGACATGAAAGATGCAAGAGTCAAGGGGTCACTGGGCATGGTGGTGCACACCTTTAATCTCAGCACTCAGGAGGCAAAGGAAGGTGGATCTCTTTGAGTTCAAGGCCAGCCTCGTCTACATAGTGAGTTCCAGGCCAGCTGAGAGTACAGGGAGACCTTGCCTCAAAAAGACCAAAGGAAGAAAAAAAGAATAAAGGGGTCATTGGTTCTTCCTCTGGGGTTTCAGAGAGCTGCCAAGGCCAGGCAACATGTAGCAGGGGTGTCCCTGCATAAGGAAGGCCTTGATGGGCCATTGTGTGAAACTGTGAAGGGGAAGCCTGGTTGGCAGTGGAGACCCTAAGAAGACATTTGTGATGCCAGAACTGTGAGACATCTGCCATGGAGAGCTGCATACAGGGAATGGTACCAGCCCAAGAGAGATGTATGTTTCACACAGCAAAGGTGGAGAGGCTGAGCCATCTAAGCCCTTTGGAAGTAAAGTCTCAGAATTCAAACCTGGTGGTATTAGATTTGGTGTTTGCCTTGCTGGTTTTGGGGCTTGTTTTGGTCTGGTATTTCCTCATTATGCCTCTAGTCTTCCCTTTTGGAATGGGGATGTGTATTCAGTTCCACTGTATGTTGGGAGTATGTAATTTGTCTTTTGATTTTGCAGGGGCTTGCAGTTAAGATATTGTCCTGAGTCTCAGAAGAGACTTTGGACTGTGGACTTTTGAAGAGTATTGAGACTGGTAAAGATGATGGGGACTTTTAAGCTTGGACCAAGTGCATTTTTAATTTATGTGGTCATGAACTTGTGGGGTCCAGGGAGTGGAATATGGTGGTTTGAAGGAGAATGTCCCCCATAGGCTCCAAGTATTTGAGCATTTTGTCCCCATTTAGTGCTGCTGTTTTGGGAGGTCTTAGAAAGCATGTCACCAGGGGCAGACTTACAGGGTTCTTAATCTTAAGCCTTGCCAGATCTCCATTGCTCTCTGCTTCCTTTGCCTGCTTGAAGATGTGAGAACTTAGCTTCTGCTCCTACTCCAGCCACCTCTGCTACCATGCCTCTCCACCATGATGAATTCTTGCCCCTTTGGAACAATAAGCTAAATAAACTCTTCCTTTTATAAGTTCCCTTAGTCATGGTGTTTCCATCACTGCAACAGAAAAGTAACTAATACTCTACAGGTGTAGCCTTCATGGCTAGCTGGTTCTGCCTGGCTGACTACAGTGGGAATGGCTGGGCAAAAACACAAGCTAAAGCAAGTCAGCTGGGACAAAATGGAGTGTGTTTTGCCATTTCAATAGCAACAATTAACACTCAAATGCTGATCCTCTTAAAGAGCTCACATTCAGAGAGAACACAGTGAAGTAAATGTGTAATGTACTAGAGTGAGATGAGAGACGCCAACAATATTTACCCCAAGGACAGAAAATAAGTCATAACATGAATGCCATATAGAGGAATTTTTAATTTATTTTGGTTTAACTTTGATATTGTGGTTTTCAAAATTTGGAACAAATACATAGTTAGATGCAAGTTCAAGACTGGACAGGGTTTGTCATTAGAACTGAGAAAGAAATTTGGCAATCAGTACCCTAAAAAGAATCATCCACAGAGTTTTAAGATGATGAGAAAAGCAGCTGGGCATGGTGGTGCACACCTCTAGTCCCTGCACTGGAGATGCAGAGGCAGGCAGATCTCTGTGAGATTGAGGCCAGCCTCATTTCCATAGTGAGTTGCAGGTCACCTGGGGCTACAGGGAGACCCTGTCTCAAAAAAGACACCCCTAAAAAGCAGACAAACGAAGAAAAAAATCTCCCCAAACAAAAACAAATGAAATAAATAAAATTTAATGAGAAAAGTAAGGTTCGGAAGTTCCAGGAGGGATGGCAGGTTATAGGTTTTTCCCATACTGATACTTGAATGCAAAGTGCCAGAGAAACACAGGAGAGAATGTATTACCAGTAGAGAAGGAGAAGAAGAATATTTGGAATGTAGACCAGAGGTGTCAGGACAGGGATGCAGTAGAATAACAGCAAAGGAATGCAGAGAAATGTAGAGACAGTCAACACCTGAAATCCCAGGTGGTAATGGAATCAAATACTACAGGTAGTTTAGACCCTTGTTCATCAGTGTCCTGCAGCCAGAAGACTGGCATTCTCTGCAGGAGAAGCCTGGGACTGGCACGTGTTCACCCAGTACAGTGGTTTTCTCAGATACTGTCTTGTCCAAATGGCAAACTAAATTGAGAACAAATTGATTGTGTTAATCCACATAGTGTGGAGTACTATAAACTGGTTCCATCTACTCTTGGAACATGACAACAAAGATTTCTCAAAACTCAGGAGACTAGGGAAACACAGCTTCTGTGTTGCAGGTGGGTATAAGTGGTAGCCATGGAAACTGACATAGTCAGATACAGATTCTCTGAGAAAGTTAAGAAGCTTTATGAATAGAGTCTTGGACTCAGGTGAAAAGTGAGCCCCGTTCTTCATAGACATTGGCAGAGAATCAGAATATCAGGTCTGGAGTCAGCCAGTTGCTTGGCCTCTAGACCATTCTTCCATCTCTGTGATTTGCTACATCTTAGAACCTAGAGATTTGAGCCCAGAGAACACAGTTCTCTAGGTTTTCACAGCTTTCTTCTTGTGAAAATGTGTTTATTGTTTATTGAGTCCTGAAAGATCCAGGCTGACTCTCTTTCCTCTGCTCTTTACAGTCTTTCTAGAGACCCCCTTTTTTTTTTTTTAATTTTGTCTTCTCTCAGGGCAAAAAATAATTGATGTTTCTGTAGCAGGTAGTATGGTGTCTGACTACATACTCAAAAGCTTATTGAACACAATGACTATTTTATGCCAATAAATGGGTTATTCAGTCAGTGGAACCCTGCAATGGACCAGGTAATCTTGTTGGATCTGGCTGTTACCTCAATTAATACCAACTAGTCAACTGAGAACAGGGGAATTACAGAAGTTCTGAGCTACTAACCAATAATCATGGCACCCTGCTAGCACATTCCATTAGTAGTGGACATGTGTGAAAATTTTTCTCCAGTTGAGAAGTTGAGAATCCAGTAGTTTCTCAGTCCATGAGACTGGATATCTCAGTATTCCCAATCTAGTCCTGAAGGCCCGAGGGATTCCTGGAGATCTGCTCATCTTCAGTCTACTTTGGAATCCAAAGTAATTGGTTTGACTATCAGTGAAAGAATGCCACAGGAACAAGATGAACTCACCAGTGAGAGAGAAGGCAAGCTGGCAAAAGTGAAAGCCCTCTTCTACCATGACCTTTCATATTGGCTGCCACATGTAGGATGAGTCTTCCAGCTTCAGATAATTCAACCATTCTCATTTCACTTAATTCCAGATACTGTCAAGTCAACAACAAAGATTAGTCATCACGACAGGTGAAGACACACAGACTGAAAGAGAAGCAAACAAAACATCTGTTTTGAAGCAAAAAAAAATGTTAAAGAAGTCAGCAGTAGATACACTCACATCAGTCAAACTACAATGCATGACAAAGCAGAAGGTAATTATACAAGAAGCTTTATTGAGAATTTCATACATGCATATAAGGTGTCCACTCTCTCCCCTACAACACCTCTCATATTGCCCCATCACTTTTTTCCTGACAATTTCGTCTTTCTTTCTTTTTCTTTCTTTCTTTCTTTCTTTCTTTCTTTCTTTCTTCACTTTAAGATGAGTCGACTGTCATGTTGTGCGCTGCCTTAAGAAGAGACTTATGCAGTCAGAAACATGCAGCTAGGCAGCAGCTTTTGACCTGCCAATAGCCACATGAATCCTGAGTGCCAGTTTTTGCCTTTGGACTGGAGTGTGTTGCTAAGAGGCCCAAGGAAATTTTGACTTTTAGCCAAGAAACTGGCTACTTTTCTTTGAGATCTTTTTAACCCCAATTGCCTAGCCAATTCCTAATTCCTAGTCTTATCACACCATCCTCTGAAGAGGTTACCCAAGCTTTGCTGATAGGGAATTGGGTCACAGGCTTCTCTGGCTTCTTCCATGCTGAACAGGGACGTAGGATGAGGCAATTTACCCCTTCAGTGGGTCTATCTAAAAGATTCCCAAATTGAATACTTCTTATCTGTAGGGAGAAAAGAAAGTCCTTGACTGGTGAATAGGGGATGTGAAGGAGAAGTAAAGGCAAGAGTAGTAAGTATTGCAAGTTCTAGACAGAGAACCAGAAAAAAGTCAGAACAGGTCAAATTTCAAATGTTCATATCAGAGTCCATTAGGATTTCTTGACAAGAGCTTCCAAAAGCATCCCTCTATTGGGTTCTTCCTCATTTTTCTTTTGTCTTCCAAGGCTGGATTCTAGAGTGATGGATTCAGGTTTTGCTTTCAAGTATTTTAATTGCTGTTGGAGTGGTTAGAATCAGTGTCAGTTCCCTCTCAAAGGCTTCTAGATAGGGCGAGAAAATAAATTTATCCATCATTTTAGAACAATAGCTGGTTGTCTCCCTTAGCTACAGCTGGGCACTACAGTATTGAAGACCAAGATTTGAAGTCTTACATCTGAGCAGCACTTTCTGGTTAGGAACAAAATCATCAATGAGTAAAAATTGTCTAAATAACTTTTTATATGGAATTAAGCCTAATGTCTAGGAAGTGTAATCCCTTGAACTCTTAAAGACATATACTTATGACTTTATTCTTTGGTTATACTTTCCTTTTGGGTGTTTAAGACCATACAGTTCGCCCAAATAAATCAATTTATTTTTACACTTAAGGTCATTTGAGGATCTGTTCTTCAGGGACATGGGCTTGGGAAGAGCCCCTGGCTCCTTTCTTTTACCAGTTCCATCTATGTGACAATAAGTCAAAGGTCCTGCTTGGCCATATCTGGCTTCACTTGGAAGCATGAATGAGATGTTTCCTCTGAGTTGACCCTCCTTTTTGTAGACTGGACACTGGTTCAAGTCCATTTGGTTGGGTCTCCATGACCTCCCTGCAAAAGGGCAGGTGACTCACCACAGTTACAGGACATTTCGAGAGATGTTCCATAGTTCCCAGGAACTTAGTCAACCTTGGAGGGCAAGGAGCAAAAACTGTCCTTTAAGTCCCTCTGACCAGCTTAGTATAGGTCCCAAAGTATGGCTGTTAAACATCCAATAAGGTTAGTTCCACCAGTCTGGTAATTTTAATTACCATGTGCTATGTCGATAAAGCTTGGGTAAAAAACTCAAATATTCTCAGATAAAACTTGGCTAGATATATATTTTGTTTAAACTAGTTGACTAAACTATGACCTCAGAAATTTTTAAGATTATGTGTA
Organism: Nannospalax galili; assembly: GCF_000622305.1. Lineage (NCBI taxonomy): Eukaryota > Metazoa > Chordata > Mammalia > Rodentia > Spalacidae > Nannospalax > Nannospalax galili. The sequence continues at coordinate 6,100,988 of NW_008354274.1, forward strand.
TATAATTTTTGTTTTATTCTTTATATATCATAACAAAACCTACACAGAACTTCATCAATTGCTTAGGCTTTCACATTTAGAAAATATTTTGGAAATATTTTGGAAAATATTTTGGAAAATATCTCCATTCCCATATCCTTTTAACATCTTTTACATTCTCATTTTCTTTGTTTAAAAAAAATAATTATGAGCTACAATAGCATTAACAAATAAATTTCATCTGTTTTGAGAATTCTTTCCTGGAGATACTAAGCAATGCTTATTCCCTTTTAAGGTTCTAATGTCAAGCCAATATTTGATTAAAGTTTTACTGGGGAACTTACTGAGCTTGCTTACTGATATAACTGAGGGGTCGCTGAGGTGTATGTATGACCTGAGGGTATGCGCACCCAGCATGGATCATGTCTTCTCTTCCTAGCCTTCCCCAGATTATATACTTAAGCCCTCCCCAAATCCAGGAGACCATGTGTGATTAGGGAAAAATTACATACAGTTGGCTGGGAAGAGTGACTTGATACTCCAGTGAGGGTCCAGTGAGTATCATGTCATATGCAAAAAGTGATAGTTTGACCTCTTCCAATTAGTACTCCTTTAATTTCCTTCTTCTCTCTTATTGATATAGCAAGAGTTTCAAGCATTGTGTTGAAAAGGAATGGATATAGTGGGCATCCTTGTCTGGTTCCTGATTTTAATGGGAATGCTTCCACTTTTTCTCCATTTAGAATGATGTTGGCTCTGGGTTTGTTGTATATGGCTTTAATTACATTGAGTTATGTTCCCTCCAGTCAAATTCCCTCTAGGACTTTGAACATAAATGCATGCTGAATTTTGTCAAAAGCCTTTTCTACATCTATTGAGATTGCCGGTGCCAGGCAGCCAAGACAGACAGTACCTGAAAGGGGGAGTGAGGATTGAAAGAAAAAAACAAGAGACAGAGAAAAGATACTTGGGAGGACTGTCAGTAGAGACTGCAGCCCCAGTTTATTTTTCTCTGCCTTTTTATACAGAAGAACTCAATTAGTTTCAACAGTTGTTTTTCCCACCTGTATCTGAGGGTCAGGAGTGGTCAAATACTTCAAAGGCTTCTTTGATCTTTTTGTCTACCACTATTGCCTCCGGGTCAGATTAGGTCAAAACACAAACGCTAAGTAAACAAGCAAGCCTGCCACAGCTCGATGTACATAATGGATTAATAGCTCCCAACATGAGATTACAATATTGATTTTGTCTTTGAGTTCATTTATATGATTAATGATATTTATTGACTTGTGTATATTGAAACAGCCCTGAATCTCTGGGATAATGCCTACTTGATCATGGTGAATGATCTTTTTTATGTGTCTATATTCGGTTTGCAAGTATTTTGTTGAGAGTGTTTGCATTTATGTTCATTAAGGATATGGGTCTATAGTTTTCTTTTTGGTAGTGTCTTTACCCAGTTTGGGTATTAGAGTGATGGTTTCATAGAAGGAATTTGGGCGTTCTCCTTCTGTTCGTATCATTTTGAATAATTTAGGTAGTATTGGTTGTAAAAAATAAAAAAAATAAATGAGCAAAAAATTAAAAATAAATAAGGGATGAGGCAAAATAATATACATATAATCTTAAAATTTCTATGGTTATAGTTTGAATTTTCCTTGTAGAACTCTTCTACTGGATTGGTAGAGTTTGGTGGGGACATAGTGTTTTGGCTTCCCATTTTATTATTCTTTCATTGTTATTTTGGTATGCGAATTTCTTTTGTTGTTTATGATTCTGATATGAGAATTAGGTTGAAGTATGCTTCTGTTTGTATTATCGGGGTGCCTAGATCCTTTCTTTATTGTTTATGCAAAGCTGGTTGGTACAGGGTTCAGGTTCTTTCAGGTTTAATTAGGAGAGAATGGATGGCTTCAGATCAGCTATTCTGGAGTACACACAGAAGCCCAATTCAGGTTCCAGTCGGGAATACTCAGGCTTCCTTCACCACGTGGATGTAGGATCCTGGCACTCTCAGGAAATCCTCTGCATTCTCAGACCCTCTTCCAGAGGGAGGCCAAAACTCCTCACTCTCTGGTGGTCTGCGGAGATCAGAGCCGCTACACCAATGGAGGTTGAAACCCACCCCCTCAGGCTGTCTGCTAGGATCTCAGCCTTAGCCTACCAATGCCAAGTCTTCCCTGGGACCTTCAGAGGGGCCTCAGGAAATCCCAGGTAGGGGGATGGGTATGGCACATTTAGGGGAAGTTCACCACCATGTGGAGGCAGGATCCTGGGGCCCTAAAGTAGTCCCCTTCATTCTCAGATCCTCTGTCAAAGGGAGGCCCACCCGAGAGAGGCCAGAACTCGGCACTCTTTGGAGATCTCTTCTCCATTACTCTTATCTTGAACTACTGTTGGACTTTGTCAAAGGCTCTTTCTGTGTTGAATGAGATGATCATATGCTTTCTTACTTTGAGTCTATTGATATGATGGATATTATTGATTGCCATATGTTGAAACAGTCTTGCATTTCTGTAAATGAACTAACTTGCTAATGATGAATGATCTTTTTGATATGAACTTGAATTTTATTTCCCAGTACTTACTGTTTTTTTTTTGTTGTTGTTCATCAGGGAGATGGGTTCGTAATTTTCTGTTTTAGCTTTGTCATTGTCTGATTTGGTTAATTAATGATGGCTTCATAAAAGAATGTGGAAATTTTCATTTTCTCTTTTATGAATAATTTGAGAAGTATTGGTGTTGATTCTTCTGTGATGTTCTAGTAGAATTCTCCAGTGTATCTATCTGGTCCTGAGTTTTTTCAGTTGTGAGACTTTATTACTCTTTCCATATCACTGCTGGCAATGGAGCTATTTAAATTATTTCTTTCATCTTTGGTTCATTTTGTTATCTTGCGTGTTCATAGAATTCATCCATTTCTTTTAGATTTAGAATGTCCTTACTCTTGTCTGAATTTCATTGGTATTTGTTGTTATTCTGTCTTCTTTCTCTGATATGGTTAATTTAGTTAAAGATTTATTTTGTAGTGCATCACTTTCAAGAATCAATTCTCCAGTTTATTGCTTTTTTACATTGTGGGCGACTGCTTTTATTTCATTAATTTCTGCTCTGATCTTTATTATTTTTCACTGACCATACTATTTGAGTGTGGTTTATTATCTCATGGGAAGGAACTGCTTTCTGATTGGATTTGAGGCTTGATCTAAAAGAGGGAACGCATGTCTGATACTAGAAACCTGGTCAAAGCCCATGGTTGGAGGTATCATAGGTAGCTGTAATGGGAAACCTATTGTTTGTTCAGTGGTTAAATGTTAAAAATACCATCTCCAAGTTTATATTTTTACCTATAGACTTATGCTGCTATCATATTTGAGCAGAGATGTTTGTTTTTTCAATGTCGTATAGTTAATACAGAGGCTCATAACTGTTCAAAGTACTGAAAATAAGTGACAGTGGGTGCTCAACCCTATATGGAATCAAACACCTTCTCCCAAGACTCAGGGATTATCATAGAAGAGGCCATGGAAAGAATGTTAGAGCCAGAAGATGGGAAGAGTGCTGTGAAGTTTTGTCTTCTGGATGTGAAATAAGCTTAAAGTAGTTTGAGTTACCTGAGTGACATCCAGGCAGTTAAAATTCCAGCATGGATGTGAGAGAGAGTCATGAGCCCCTTCTTCTATTAGCTAAGAAACCTTGGGAGTTGTTGGCTTCTCTTCAGTTGTAGAATCATTGTTCCTTGGCAGTGTGGCCATGATTAGACAGCATTATGCAGGTATCCTGTGTCTGAATGTATACATTATGAAATTAAAACATTTGCAGAATAAACATATTTGTTGGCTCTTATTTATTGAGCCGTTATTTACAATAGCCAAGGAGGTATAGCACCTGTTTGTGTTAATGGATTCACACATGAAAACAAGCTGTACCTAAAAATGGAGTACTATTCCCCTATTAAGAACTAGGTGATGTTGTCTCCAGGATTTCCAGGAACAGGAATAGAAGTTCATTATATCATATTAAGTGAAATAAGTCAGACTTAGAAAGACAAACATCACTTGGCTTCTATCATTTAGGAAGAGCATTGAACCATCAGGAAGATAGAACAAAAAGATTTAAAGTGGATATGAATAGTAACACTATTTTCTGTATATAATAGACAAGTTATATCCATTATTGCCAGGGGTTCATACCAGCGACCCCCGCGCAATGATGATTGGGGATGAGTAAGTGTGCCATTCACCAGCCCACACCACCCCCAGTACTGGGGACAATCAGATGCAATGGGGAGCCTAGTCAAGCAGGGACTCATTTATTGCAGGTGTCACAGAGCTTATAAAGGCATCTGGAAATCCCCCCTGCCCCTGAGGGTGTATCTTAAGGACGGCCATGCATGGATCATGTTTTCCTCAGCAGTGCGGAAGTATTCTTCAGACTTTCAAAGCAAGTCAGGCCATGCCCCAGTAACTTCCTCTCAGACTTCTGCAAGGTGAAGCCTTTAGGTCCCCACTTCTCCCCCTTTTATTTTTATTTTAAGGCTGGACTGACTTTATTTCATGGGTTACCTCATAAACTGCTCCCTGAGGAGAGATGGCTCTTTCCTCTAATCTT
>NW_008354274.1:6106421-6119721 GCF_000622305.1 Nannospalax galili
AAAGCACTGGAGAAAATGAGACTGAGCATGTTTAGACTTCTCTCCTGTATGAGCAGGAGCCCAAAATGAATGTGAGAATGTTTCAATGGACACAAAAATATACTTAAGCTTTCCAAAAGGAGCATAGTGTGTGACATCCGTCTGCCACAAGGAATTAGGCTTGAGTCCCCTGGGGTTTACCCCTGGCTGTTGCAGAGATGGTACCTGTACACAGTAAGCCATCTTGTCTGCCTCTGCATTGCCTTGGTATAAAAGCCAAGGCAATCCTTGGTGCTCCCTAAGATGCTGTAAGAAAATAAGGGCTTCTCTCTCTGAAAGGAGCATACGAGTCTGAATATTTCAGAATGCAATGGCCATGAGTTCCTTGAATTGAGCTACTTTTTGGTTTCTCCACATCTGCTCCAGTCAGTGAAAACATTGTAGGCTTTTACTAAGGACTCCCTTGGCCCCGGGATTCAGTGAGTGTTGCTGCCAGTGGGGCTGTAACACTTGGGGGCAGGGTGGATCCCCTGCCACCTTCCCTGAACCGGGCCTTCCCAGCCCCAGCTATCCCATAGCCAGTCGCAATACACAACCAACAGTGTTTTTTTTTTTTTTTTTTAAATGCTCCCTGTGGCCGCTGCTGATCACCAATGGGGGGCGGTCCCCCACCCGGCTTTCTCACGGGCCACTGACTCGAGCATGCGTTAGTTCAAGGTGGGTGGGGTGGGCAGCTTTTGCCGCTGACCCCTTGTGCTCCATTCCACCCCACCCTTCTGAAAAAGGCATCCATGGGTCCTGTCTTCATGGGTCCCGGGAGGCCCTGAAGCTGGCCAGGGCACGCCTGAGGTGCCACTTGTTACTCTGGCCGCTTTTGGTTTCACTTCTGTTGCATTTCCGTGTTCTTCCTCAAACTCTTTCCATGATTCCCATGTATCCCCAGTAAAAACATTATCCCCAAGTAGCCAGGGAGCCAAATGAATTGCCTCTGCCCAAACCTTTTGAGCTACCAGATCTGACAGATCCAATCCCCTGCTTTTAAGCATTTCTCTCAGAGCTTTAAGCACTGGGTCCTCAAGCTTAATAGTCGCATTACCCATCTTTCAGGTCTCGCTTACCCTGAACTTCTCAATTGGCCCCAATCCATTATTTTTCTTTCTTTCTTTTCTTCTTTTCACCTTCCTTCAAGCACCACGCTGGGCACCAGTTGCCAGGGAGTTTGTACCAGCAACCCAGGTGCAATGATGATTGGGGATGAGTAAGCGCACCGTTTGCCAGCCCACACTGCCCCCAGTACTGGGGACAATCAGATGCAATGGGGAGCCCAGTCAAGGAGGGACTCATTTATTGCAGGTGTTATAGAGCTTATAAAGGCACCTGGAAATCTCCCCTCCCCCATGAGGGTGTATCTTAAGATGGTCACACGCTGATCATGCACTCCTCAGCAGTGGGGAAGTATCCTTCAGACTTTCAAAGCAAGTCAGGCCATGCCCCAGTAACTTCCTCTCGGACTTCTGCAAGGTGGGGGCCTTTAGGTCCCCACACATTATCTTGTACAACTAATATAAAGTAAAACTAACCTGAAAATTTGCTGTTGTCAATGCTGTTGTAATAAAAGGCTTCTTATAATTATGTGGTTTTTAAATAAATAATTAAAAAAATTGTATACAGTTCTCATTTTCAGAGATAATTGTCAGTGATTTCCTCTGCATCTTTTGTACATATTTTCTATGCACAAAATTTTATGTTCTCATAAATACAAAATGTGGTAATAGTCTATGGCCTGTTTTATAACTAGATTCTTTCAATGTCTATCTTCTTTATTTATTGGTGCATAAAGTACATCATAATAACAGCTAGTATCCCATAGTATAGACATTTTATGGTTTACTCAAACAGTACTCCATTGAGAAACAGTTTCTTGTATTACATATACTATTATGATGAGCATATATACATACATCGTTGAATGTCTGCATCAAGATATTTGTGGGAAGCCAAGTGTGGTGATTATACACCTGTAATCCCAGCATTCAAGAGTCTGGGTCAGGAATGATGTTGAGTTTAAGGCCAGATTGTACTATATAAGGAACCCCTGACTGAAAAACAAAGAAACTAACTAACTAACTAACTAAATGAACAAATAAATAACTCTAGGTCAACAAAAAAAAAAAAAAAGAAAGAAAATCTTAGCCTTTTATTTCTAATAAAAAGTGTACTGTCTTATAAAACATGTATAGGTCCTGGAGATCAAGGACATGTATAAATCATAAGATGGATTAAAGGGCATATTTGAAAAATCTGTCTTCTAATATGAAGGAAAGATACTTGCATAGAACAACCAATTAAGGATTCTTCTGCTGTTTTTTCAGGGCTAGGTAAATAAACTTAAGACCCCCACCATCTCTCCTCTCCAACTTCTCTCCCTCTCTCACCTCATGGTCACGTATATGTTCCTCCCTCCTCTCCTCCCTGCCTATTCTCCCAGTTTTTCCAACTCCCTCAGGTAACATCTGTTCCCTACTGTCCCCCTTTCAGGTTGTTTCTTTTATGGCCATGTCTCCTTTCCCTTTACCTGGCTCCCGGTGTTACATCTAAATTTGTAGAGTAACATACAAAGGATTGGTGCTACAATCCACAAGTGAGGAAGAACATATATCACTTGCTTTTCTGCATTTGTGTTACTTCACTTAGTATAACACTGTAGCTCCATCCATTTACCTGTAAATTTCATAATTTCATCTTTCCTTACTGTTGAGTAGAACTCCATTGAGTATATGTACCACATTTTTCATTAACCATTCATCTGCTGAGGGACATTTAGGTTGTTTTCATTTCTTAGCTATTGTGAAGAGAGCATCAACAAACATGGTTGTATAAGTATCTCAGTAGGATGAGTCCTTTTAGTATATCTCAAAGGAGTGATATCACTGGATCATATGAGAGGTTCATTTTTTGTTTTTGAAGGTTCTCCACACTGCTTTCCATAGTGGTTGCATGACTTTGCATTCCCACCAGCAGTGAATGAGTGTTCCTCTTTCTCTACATCCTCTCCAGCATTTAATCTTTCCTTCTCTTGATCTTTGCCTATCTGACTGGAGTAAGATGGAATCTTAGAATATTTCTTATCCACATTTCTCTAATAACTAAGGGTGTTGAGCACTTTTTAAAGTGCTTCTTAGCCCTTTTTATTTCTTCGTTTGAGAACTCTCTGTTTAGGGCTATTGCCCATTTTTTTTAAATAGAGTCATTTATTTTCTTATTTCTTACTTTTTGAATTCTTTGTATATTTTGGATATTAATCCTCTATCAGATGTGTAACTGGTGGAGATTTTCTCCCATTCAGTGGGTTTCCTCTTTCCTTCATTTTTTCTTTTGCTCTACAGAAACCTTGTGACTTAATAAGGTCACAATTACTGATTGTTGGCCTTAGTGCCTGAGAAGCTGGCAGGGCTTGTTCATGGTGACAGGGAGGTAGAGGCTTCCAGGCCACTGGAGGCTTACTCATGTGAGCCTTGTGGCAATAGTGGTATCGTGTGTGGGACATATGTCAAGTCAATGAAACAAGGGCCCACTGGTAGGTGAAAAATAGGTGGTGGACCAGCACTAGATTGAGAACTATTTGAGACTGATTGCTGCTGGGTGAGGGAGAGTATGACTTACATATGACCACTGGATGGGCTGACTAGACTCCAGTGGATGCATTTACATCGAAGGACATTTGGATATAAACACTTGAATGAATAGGACTCAGCATGTGTAGCAGAGTGTATAGGGTTTGGTGGGTGGATAAGGGGAGGCATGGATGGGGGATGGGACTCTGGAAATGTATGAAATTTTAAAAGCTCAATAAAAACAACAATAAAGAAAAACATAAAATTAACTTTCAGAAAGCAATAGCTGATCGGTACATAAATGACTGAGTTCCATTTATTTCAAGACTAAGAGAAAGCAACAAGGAGACATTACTGAGCACTGCCCTGTCCTTTACTATGATTTTTTATATTCGTTAATGGTCTATGTTTGAGTTTAATGAACAATATTTGACTTGTGGTTAATGACATTTAATATCATTTCAGGTGCCCCTATTACTAAGAGTTGCCTGGAAAATCCAGAAAGACATGTGTGGCAAGTGGGAAACACCGAGAGTAACCCATCAAGTGAGATTATGGCTGAAGTAGGTAAAACAATGCCAGCCCAAACTGTGTTTTGAATATAAATGTGAAGATTGGAAACTCTTCTAGATTGTTTCCTAGATTGTTAACCCATGGTAGGTTGTACTATTTCTCCATTGTGAGCCTGATAAGATACAGACCTGTGGAGAACCTGATAATGTTGATGCAATGCAGAAACACCTCTGTCATCCTGAGCATTTTAGTATCCCAAACAAGATTCGAACTTCAATGATTTCTGTTCAGTATATTTTAAGAAGGATATTCATCTACAAAAAGACAATGCTATTTAATTATGAAAAAATGTACTTATAAAAGCTCTAGTAAATTCAGTAAATATTGGAAATCGTTTGTTTAACACTTACTTTGCAGGATATGTCTGAAGTAAGTAAGCAACCATGGCATGTAATGTATATTGGCTAAAGATCTGCAAAAAAGACTAATCCTGGAGGCTGGAGAGGTGGCTCAGTGGTTAAGAGCACTGGCTGCTTTTGCAGAGAACCTGGGCTCAATTCCCAGCACCCACATGGAGGCTAACAATCATTCATAACTCCATTTCCAGGGAATCAGGTGCCCTCTTGTGACCTCCAAGGGCATTGTACAACACAGATGTACATGCAGGCAATACATTCACACACATAAAATAAAAATAATAAATAAAATTTTTAAAAGACCAATGTCAATCACTGATTCAGTGCCCCCTGGGGGAAAATATTATAAATACAAGTTTTTATGAAAACTCTTAAGATATTTTACCTTGCTGATCATAATGAAACACACCCTTAATCCCAGCACTTGGTCGGCAGAGGAGAAGTGGATCTGTGAGAGTTCAAGGCCAGCATTGTCTCCATAGCAAGTACCTGGCTATCCACTAGCCAGAGCTAAATAGTGAGGCCCTTTTTCTTTTTTTTTTCTTTCTTTCTTTCTTTCTTTCTTTCTTTCTTTCTTTCTTTCTTTCTTTCTTTCTTTCTCTCTCATTGAGATCCTTTTTCAAAAAAGAAATTAACAATTAAGATATTTTATCTCACAGAACATCATTAAGCACATGCTGAGAAAAAAGCACTATTGGTACAACAACCTTAACACATTCTTTTGCCTCAAGACAGAAATGAAGATTCGACCAGAATTTCACAAAAGTGCAAAGTCCTTTGAAAGTCAACCATGTGTGAAAATGATTAACCTCATGTCACAACACACCAAGATGCACACATATCACTCAAGTGTGAAACCTTCTGAACATAATAAATATCAGAAAGCTTTCTGTTCTAAGTCCAGTGTCACTGCACATCAGAACCTTCATACAAGCGAGGAGCCCTATGAATGTAAAAAATGTGGTAAATATTTTTTACGCAAATCAGACTTAACTAAACATCAGGGAACTCATACAGATGAGAAGTCCTTTGTGTGTACAGAATGTGGCAAAGCTTTCTTCTACAAGTCATGGTTTACCCTCCATCATATTAATCATACCTGTGAGAAGCCCCATGGATGTGAAGACTGTGGTCACTCTTTCTACCACAGGTCGAAACTCATTGAACATCAGAGAACACATACAGGTGAGAAGCCTTATGAATGTAAAGGATGTGGTAAAGCTTTCTGCCGCAAGTCAGGCCTCAGTAGCCATCAGAGAACTCATACAGGTGAGAAGCCTTATGAATGTAAACAATGTGGTAATGCTTTCTCCTGCAAGTCAGCCCTCATTGACCATCAGAGAACTCATACAGATGAGAAGCCTTATGAATGTATAGAATGTGGTCATTCTCTCTTCTGCAAGTCAGCCCTCACTGACCATCAGAGAACTCATGAAGGTGAGAAGCCCTATGAATGTGAAGAATGTGGCAAAGCTTTCTTTTCCAACTCACGCTTAGTCTGCCATCATAGAACTCATACTGGTGAAAAGCCTTATGAATGTCAAGAATGCAAGAAAGCTTTTTCCTCCAAGTCTGCTCTGAATACACATCATAGAACTCATAGAAAGGAGAAGCCCTATGAATGTAAAGAATGTAATAAAACTTTCTCTTACTCCACTGCTCTCAGTCAACATCATAAAACTCATAGTGTTGAGAGGCCCTATGAATGTAAAGAATGTGCTAAAACATTCTACCACAAATCAGGTCTTAATGCACATCACAAAACCCATATGGGAGAGAAGCCTTATGAATGTGAAGTTTGCAAGAAAGCTTTTGCCTTCAAGTCATTTCTTATTATACATTGTAGAACTCATACTGGTGAGAAGCCCTTTGAATGTGAAGAGTGCAGGAAAGCATTTGCCTCCAAGTTACTTCTTAGTAAGCATCATAGGACTCACACAGGTGAGAAGCCATATGAATGTCCAGAATGCAAGAAAGCTTTCTCCTCTAAGTCAATCCTCAGTACACATAGTAGAACTCATACAGGTGAGAAGCGCTATGACTGTGAAGGGTGCAAGAAAGCATTATCCTCCAAGTCACTTCTCAGTGTGCATCATAGAACTCACATGGGGAGAGGCCCTTTGAATATAAAGAATGTAATAAAACTCTCTCCTATTCCTCTGGTCTCAGTGTTCATTGTAAAACTCATACAGTTGAGAAGCTCTATGAAATGTGTGAAACTCTCTACCACAAATCAAGGTCTCAGTGCACTTCATAGAACTTATAAAGGTGAGTAGCCATATGAATGCAAAGAGTGCAGAAAATTTCTTCTGCAAGGTACACTTAACTCCACATCTCAGAACTCAAGAAACCCTATTAATGAGACTGCAAGGAAAGTTTGCTTTTTTTCCCCCATGTCATGACTCACAAGATATATGGGATATCATATACATGACACATTATGTACTAATATCAAGAAGTATAATGATACTTTTGCTATCACTCACACCTCAGTCAACATCAGAAACATTATGTGAGAAGTTGTGAATATAAAAAATGAAAAAAACCACATTAATCTATAAATCAGTTTTCTGTATAAGTCCAGTAAATATACACAATACAGAAAAGCTTACCTTTATAACATATCCCATTCTATATGGAAGAAATCAGATGAGACACCATAAGAATGTGAAGAAGGCAAGAAAGCTTACAGTAAGAATACTCACTTGACATCAGAGAGTACATGAGATCGAACATAGCAAAGAATGTATGAAATCTTGATACCACATGTGAGACATTTCTCATCAGAAAGCACATATTTGTAAGAGATACCATGTCTCTAAAGAATGAATGAAAGCTTTCCACAGAAAGTATTCTGAATGTAAGCAATTCATGTGTGTGATGAATCCTATGAATTTAAAATGTAGAAAAGCTTTGAATGGTGATACAAATCTCAGTGAATCTTAGCCCATATGCAGTTGAATAACACTGTCAGAATCTTTAAAATCAAGAAAGTTTACTAACATAAAACACTGTCCACTGACACTGGAGATCTCAGATAATTAAGGGACCCTGTTAAAGTAGAGACTATAGGAAAACTTTAGTAAATATGCCTGCCTATGGAACAGGATGGAAATCATCATATTTCATGGAGTAAGGATGGTTTCATACCAGAACAAAAGTAAGTGTATTACCCTCAGTGACATACCTAGTCCTATGTCTTAGAAGATTCTGTTCATATTGCATTAGGTATGGAAGAAATTTCTAGGAACAGACAATTATATGTGCTTAAAAACAGCATTCTAGATCGGGCATAGTAGCACATGCCTTTAATCCCAGCACTTGGGAGGCAGAGGGAGACAGATCTCTGTGAGTTCAAAGGCCAGCCTAGTCTATATAGTGAGTTCTAGGTCAGCTGGGGCTACAGGAAGACCTTGTCTCAAAAAGACCAAAAACAAAAGGAAAGAAAAGAAAAGAAACAAAAAGCAACAGCATGCTACAAATGGACAGCATATAGAAGATACAGGGTGAAGAAATGATTCCTGTGGAAGTGTTCACATGATCACATAGTCACCGGAAACCATTGATTCTGCATGGAAGGTGATATTACTATATTCATATTTTTATTTCTTAATAGATTTTCATTTACATATGTGTTCAAGTGTCCACAGAGGTCAAAGTAGGGTAGTGGATTCCCTGGGCCTGGAATCCCAGGGCACTCTTAGCCAACCATTACAGTTGTTTATGAACAAACTCTGGTCCTCTGCAAGAGCAGCACTTGCTTAAGGCTGAGCCATCTGTATGAGCCCTGGTGTTCAAATTTTGAAACTCAACCATTATAAATTGGGAGAGTGGCAATGGATGAAATACAAATCAAATGTGTGTGTTATTTGTGTATGACACAGTCATTTTGAAGAGGTCATGATGAAAGGTGCTGAGCTAAGTATCATGAAAAGCAGGCATTCACTGTCTTCTTCAAGCTTCCAGTACTGCACAAACTATTCCAGCTGCCAAGTACTTTTATCACAATGGTATGAGTTTTCAGTTGTTATGTTACTCCACCTGGTTGTAAATGTATTTTAGATTAATGGAACCTTTCCTTACACTTTAGATGAAAATGCAAATAAATTGAAAATATTGACATAAAAATCATGTGCCAGTGTATAATTGGAGTTATCAATGTGAAACTATAGTCATTCTATACTGAATCATTCATTGCTTTGTGATTGTTCTTCTCACCTGCACTTATGGGGTTTTTAACTCTGGAGCAGTATAATTGTATTTGTGAATGTTTGTACTGTACATGCGGACACTAATTTGTCTATTCCTGTGCCATTGTTGGGGAATAGCATGTGTACTCACCAGCCAATTTCCTGTGATGGGTAATAACTTCCATTCCATCTTCAGGAGTACTCATTTCTTCCAACTCATCACCAGTTCTGTTTGTCTGTCTGCTGTGATTTTTTTTCTCTAGTTCCCACACATGTTCAGCATATTGTATGATGATGAACTCTTAGATATGTCCTATAACATTTCATCATTCAAGTTTACTGCCTATTTGTTTAAGGCTCTTTCTTTCTCTCTTTCCTTTCTTTCTTTCTTTCCCTCCCTCCCTTCTTTCTTTCTTTTTCTTTTTGAGGGAGGGTCTCCTTGCAGCCCCAGCTAGCCTGGAACTTGCTATGTAGAGTAGGCTGGTGCGACGGACCAGCCCAGACCGGAATACTCAGTCCTACGGGAACAGGGAATCGGAGAGTGGGCAAGGATTCGGCGAGTGACAAACAGACACAACACAAGAGATGGTTCATGATCTGAATGTAATTTTCTAAAGTGGAGCATCAGATTTTATACAAGTTACAGAACAAGATTGTGCAAGCATCAGGTTGATTTCATGGTTAATAATTTTCTTGGAAATACAATTCAAAATCAAAGCAATACAGTACAGTGTACAGTGTTCTTATCTAATTAATCAGATGCTTAGACTATTTATCCTTTTTCCTAGTGGTTTGGCAACATCAGCTACTTATAAATTTCATTGTTGGTAATTTTATGGTTTTGTTTTTTAAATTTTATTTTACTTCTGAGGTTTTGGTGGCCGAGGCCAATGACTAGGTCAATGAAGTTATAATAACTCCATATAACTTCAAAGGCTTGTTTCTCTAATCCTTATTTTCCTATTCTTTCTATCCATGTTTCTTATACTGCCTGTAATTATTCAAGTATACTTTGCTGCTGACTTGTAGTAAAGGCACCAAGGTGATCTAGATCTAGCTAACCTATCCATAAACTATAATGAATACCATAAAACTTTCCTTCCTTGAATATTTACCTATCTATTATTTCTTTCATAAACTCTTGTATGAGGAAGTGGTTCATCAGTGGGCTCGGGGATTCTAAATATGCTCTCCTTTCCCTTAAGGGGATGCCATAGACTACCTCTCCCTAACTCGTAGGCAATTTCAAAGTCTGTCTTAACTATAGGCAGCAATCTTTCAGTATCCCTTTAATCTCCTTGAGTCAACTCTAGGGACTGCAGCAGGGGGATTATTTACAAATAATTCTTCTTGCTGTAACTTATCTAGAATTTTCCAAGGTTGCTTATTCTTAGCTACTTTACTTATTGTTTGAAACAAGAGAGGAGCATTTGGAGGAAGTCTAATATTGGGCAACTGAGTTCCCAGGAAATCATCCATATCTAATCTCTCTTTAGGTGGGCCTAATGACCTGAGTAGGTACAAAGCAGTTCCTCTATGAGGAAAGAACAGGAATGAAGACAGCAATAAAGACAGGAACTAAAACAGAACAGCCAAGGACACAGCATGCTTTTTTAACACAGCCATTCTCCAGGAAGCATTCTTCCTTTGAAGTTTTCTCAGCCTCGACCCCATGGAGAGTTCCTCAGCGGGCTCCACTGGAGGTGGCGTGACAGGCTGGCCTCGAACTCACAGAGATCTGCCTGCCTCCGCCTTCTGAGTGCTGGGTTTAAAGGCATGTGCCACCACACTGGGCTTATTGCTTTCTTTTTTAAAAGTACTTGATCCACATGACATAGTTGGGGTTATTTCTCTTGATGTGTTACTTCTTTTTTTACTCTGCACATGTGCACTCTGATGAACAGTATATTAATATCATGTCCTGAAATACCTCACCTGCCACACGCTCTGGACATCTAGCTCAAAGCCTCTGTGCTGAAAACAGCTAACTAGCCAATGCACAGCTGACAAGCTGTCCTGCTCTACAACAGTGTGGATAGGCCTCACTGACACGGGAGCAATCAAAAAAAGGGGCTGGTCACTTCTCAGTCCCTGCAGTTACCAGTGGGAACTTTCATACCCAGGGAACACTTTGGAAGCATCTGCACAGAATAGGTCTACTTCTCCCCACTGCTTCCTTTCCCAAGGGACAACATCATTGACTCCCTCCTGCCATGTTACAGTCTACTTACTGCTTAACTTTCCTGCTTCCAACCTTCATTTCTGTCTATCCTCCACACAACAGACAGAGGAACCCTTTCAAATGATTCCTTTTCCTGCAAGTCATTCATCTTTATCATAGACCTCACGTGACAATTTTTAATCATTTTATACCACTGTTTCAAAAGACCCTAACTGGAAAAAAAGTTTAGAAGAAATTTTAAAACTTGTTACTATTTTATTTCCACTTACAAAAATATAAGATACCTTTTTATATGTAATTCATAAGATGGCATAGCTATATGTGTGAAGTTAAGCACAAATGTTCAATATGGGGCTAGTCTTTCCCACAGGAAGCCCTTTCTGCCACGCTGCCCTGCAGTGTGGCCTGTGTCTTGAGTCAGGTATGTGAAGCTGTATCCCTCTACCTACACCACTGGACGCTGTCTCTGGCTCCTTCTTGTCAATCCCATGGTACCCCTGGATTATGTCCACCAAGGTGAACTTTTGATCTCCCATTGCTGTTTTTTGCCTCCCATTCTGTAGCAGGCTTGGGCATCACTGGGCATCACAAGACTGAAGATTGTGTTCTCCAGACTCTGAAGGCCCCGAAGTGATAGAGAAGTGGTGTTGATGGTGAACAGTGTCTAAAGTTCGAGGGGATAAAGCATCTGTGGGAGGAAGGTTTGGAAGAGGAAGACAGGCATGAGAGGAATAGGGGAAGAAGACAGGATCAGAGGGAGAAAGTAGGGATCTAAGAGAAGAAGAAACTCTGAGGTACTGTGTTTCTGAAAGGAAAGTTTTAACTTCAGCAGGCAGCAGTGTGGAGATGCCTGTGTCCCAGTGCTGCTGACAGGAGGGGTAGGTTTTGTGGATTGTCTTCGGGGAGATGAGGGAGAAGTACCTGAGGACCCAACAGGGACACTAGAGACAGAAGAGAAAGGAAGCCAGAAGTCAGCCCTACTATGCAACTGCTTCTAACTTTCTAGAATGTTCCAGTAATGAAATACAACTCCTCTGTCCCCTCTCCTACAGTGTAGAGAGTGAAGGATGTGGAATCAGAATGGCCTACTGTTGTGGCTTGAATAAGAAATTTCCCCCATAGTGACATAGAGCTTGATGGAATATTTAAGACCTGATGGAATATTTAAAGAAATATGAATTTTAATCCTCGCTTTCTCTATCTGTGTCTGTCAGCAAAGTTCAGCTGACACGTTTGTGATTAGAACACTAATACAGCTAGAGAGACCCATTGGCCTTTTGTCCTGACAAAACTTCCTGAATTTTGTTTGTCTCAGATGGAGACTTCTGCAATAACTTTTAGACAAAGGATTTTCTTTAACATTTGTTTTCTTTCTAAATTTATAGTAATTTCTCTGGTTTTCAAACCTTATTGATAGCCAATCAATATGTACCAATATGTAAGTTTCCTTCTAGCTGTAACCCAATGCCTAATGTGTAAAAGATATGTGCTACTTCCCTTCCTGCGTAAAGATATTTGGCTTAAGCCTGTTGAACCAGGCTGCAGCCAAAATGAAAGCACTGCTTCCTGTACACTCCCAGTACCCTGATTTTCTCACACCCATAGTGATGTGCCAGAATACTTGGTGGTCCCCAGTTAGTGGTGCTGTTTGGCATTGCTTAACAAAACTTTAGGGAGTAGTGCCTGGTTCCAAGAACTAGGTCAATAAGATGGCCCTTTAGGTCTTGTAGCTGCCCCCCATCCCTGTGTGTGTGTGTGTGTGTGTGTGTGTGTGTGATGTGTATGTGTGTGTGTGTTTCTCTGTCCTTTCCTGTATGTCATTTTAAAGGTGTTCATTCAGATCCCAGTTCCTGCCTCTGTGCA
The DNA here is from genome assembly GCF_000622305.1 of Nannospalax galili. Lineage (NCBI taxonomy): Eukaryota > Metazoa > Chordata > Mammalia > Rodentia > Spalacidae > Nannospalax > Nannospalax galili. The sequence goes on from NW_008354274.1 coordinate 6,119,179, forward strand.
TTGTCTGTTTTTATGTCTTTTCTGCTAGCATGGATTCTAGGCTCATAGAATTTTGAGACAAAAACAAACCAAAACACAGCATTGGTTTTTAAATTCCTTTTGTTCATGTCCTTTTACCACAGCAGCAGAAAACAATGAATATGAAGATTGGTATCAGAAAAGTGCAATATTTGCTGTGAAGTATGTGATCGTGTTGTTTTTTGAAACACTATGGGAGACTTTTAAACTTTGGGATGTAAAAGACATTGAAAGCTATAAGCAGAGCATAATGAGTCATTTTAGTAGGAGCATGGAAGACCATAGTACTGAGAATAATGCAGACAGTGGAGGCCCACCTCATGAGTTTTTTAAAAATTATTTATTTAATAACCACATGATTAGAAGAAGCATTTCTTTATAGCATTAACATATTCAATAACAATTTCCAGAGCAAAGATATATCTCTTTCAGTTTTGGCTGTAAATTTTTAGGTTCACAGTTGAATTAATACAGTTATACAATATTGAACTCAGTATAAACCCTGTAAAATATAAAATTGAGTGA
>NW_008354274.1:6119888-6129544 GCF_000622305.1 Nannospalax galili
ACCAGGCTGGCCTTGAACTCACAGAGATCTGCCTGCCTCTGCCTCCCGAGTGCTGGGATTAAAGGCGTGTGCCACCACGCCCAGTGAGAAAAATTCATTTTTAATGCTACTAACACATATTTGCACATCTGTCTCTAATCTCTGTGTATCTGATTATTACTAGTCACAGTCTGTTACTTTCGTCCTTGGCACCTGAGTATGGATATAAAGTCATCAGGTAGATTTCATTGGTAATGTTTATCAACTCTACTAATTAACATGAAGTAAATTTTTATGCTTCTTCCTCAAATACATCTTTTTAAATTTTTTGTGTGTATTTCATACAGAACATCCCAAACAATCTTACTCATCTCTATACCCACATCCCAAATGGCACCCTCCCATACCCCCCCCTCCACTGGAACCCATATACTCAGTAATCCCTGTTACTGTCCACTGTATTGTCGATGCCCTCAGCCATTTTCCAGTGCTTGTCCATCTGCTGAATCTAGTCATTTATCTAGAGTTCCTTGTTTTAGGAAGATCAGCTCTTCCTCATCTAGCAGTAATCAGTTGCCAATATTCCTTTAGATAAGATTGGGGTCTGTTGTTCATTTCCTCAGATCTATGCTGGGTTACTGTCTGGGCGTCTCTTGGGCCACCAGGGACTCAAACAACTCAAAAGAAGGTATCTCCTGTCTGACATTGTTTCTTATTATGTAGCTTTTAGCTATACACATGGACTCTTAAAGAGTTATATTAATCCCTTTAATCTTTCATTATACTTTCCTTTTGGGTGTTTAAGACCATACAATTGGCCAAGATAAACCAATTTATTTTTACTCTTAAGGTCATTTGAGGATCTGTTCCTCAGGGGTCACATGGGCCTGGGAGAAGCCCCTGGCTCCTTTCCTTTATCAGTTCCATCTATGTGAAGATAAGTCAAAGGTCCTGCTTGACCATAGCTGGCTTTGCTTGGAAGCATGGAGGAAATTTTTCCTTTAAGTTGACCCTCCTCTTTGTAGACTGGACACTGGTTCAAGTCCATTTGGTGGGATCTCCATGGCCTCCTTGATCAAGAGGACAGGTGACGTACCACAGTTACAGGACATTTTGAGTGATGCTCATAGTCCCCTGGAGCTTAGTCAACCTAGGAGGGCAAGGGGCAAAAACTGGCCTTATGTCCCTCCAACCAAATTAGTATAGGCCTCAAAGTATTGCTATTAGACATCCAAGGAGGTTAGTTCCATCAGTCTGGTACTTTTAATTACCATGTGCTATGTAGGTAAAGCTTGGGCAAAGACCAAATATTCCCAGATAAATCTTGCCGAGACATGTATTATATTCCTTGATCTGGTTGTATGTATAATTTGTCGGTAGGTTGTTTGATTAATATGGTTCCCTCTGGTTTTTTAAAACTAGGCATTATTTATCTCTTGCATTGTCTAACCTTTCCACCATGGTTTCCCCATTTAAAGTGCACCATTTTACCCATTTCTCCTTTAATAATACCCTTTTCCTATGGTCCCCTCTCTCGAGCTCCTTCTTTCCCCTTGTCCCCAAGGTTCCTCATGAGTTTTAAGAGGGAAAAAAGAACTTCCTTAGAAACCAGTCTAGAGGTCCTTTTTGCATTATTTTGTCAAAGATTCTGTCTATACTCTGCCCATGTCCGTGAAGCTGCAAGGAAACCTGGCTTTGGGGCAGTGGGAGGGACAGCAGGTAGTTTCAAAAACAGGGAGATAGGCACAATTAAATTTGGGGAGCTTGCCATGTGGAGGCCCCAGTCAGGTGTTCTTAGGCAGTATCCAAAGTTCTGGGCCTCTACTCACCAGCCCAGAATCTAGATTTTTATACAATATACATATGATGTGGAATCAGAGAGGGGGGGTGACCTGGGAGGAAGAAGTGGTGGAAATGGAGTTGGTAGAAAGGAAGAAATGATGGCAGAGGAAAATACCAGAAAGGATTGCATATTCTTTCACTTTCAGAACATATATTTAAATATAAATGTGTATATGCTTATTTTTATACATATAAATGAATACTATGAAAAGGGATATCTGGAGTGAGGATGTGAAGTAGATGAAACTAGTGGGTGGGCAAAAGGCTCTTAATAGGAGTCATGTGAGCACCAAGCTGATATGAATGTATGAAAAGGTATGAAGAAACAGAATATTATATACCTACTAAAACTGAAGTAGGAGTTGCTGAAATCTGTTTTGTATGATGAGATTCATATTTCCCATCTTGGAAGTTGAATTCTGACTTCCTTCCAGGGCTGCTTCTTCCTTTATAGGATCTCTGCATCTGCTCATCACCACTTTCTAGATTTCATCCCAGAACATAAAATAGAGGGCTGATTCAAAGCCCCGATGCTACAGAAAGGTAAACATCACTGGGTGTGGTGGCACATGTCTTTAATCCCAGCACTCACAGCACTTGGGAGGCAGAGGCAGAGGGATATCTGTGAGTTCAAGGCCAGCCTGGTCTACATAGTGAATTCCAGGATGGCTGGGGCTTCAGGGAGACCCTGTCTCAAAAAAAAAAAAAAAAAGCATAAACAATGGAGGGCAGCACCCGATAGGAACTGAGGAACATGAAGTGATGTCCTCTTCTTGAATTAAATATGAATGCTAGTGTCTGAATTGATATTGAGGGACTGCTTGCATTTTATTGGATTGTGCATGAGTCTGAATTTCTGGATTTGCATGATTGTTGGTTGTCGAGATAATGGGAAACAAATATATTTGTTGGGGATTTTTGAACACATGACTGGTATGAAGTAGCACATGGAATGTACTGTAACTCCTCTGAGGCTGAATGGATGTTGGGTATCCTACATCCCTGTTGTTACATAGGACGTAGGAGAACACATGCTTCTGTGTCTGTGTGTGCTCTGACTGACATGGGCTTTTTTTTTTTTTTTTTTGTCTTTTTGAGACAGGGTCTCCCTGTAGCCCCAGCTGTCCTGGAACTCACTATGTAGACGAAGCTGGCCTTGAACTCAGAGATCCACCTGCCTCTGCCTCCCGAGTGCTGGGATTAAAGGCATGCCACCAAGCCTTTAATGGCCATTGTCCTCACATCTTCCAGTAATCCTCTTTAGCAGCCATATTCAAGATTTCAAATGCTGATCATGCCAATGACTTGTTGGAAGAGTCTTGGGACCAAATGTGCTCGAGAGGGGATCCCCTTGCTGCACCTCCTGTGAGCATGAATGAACTCTTGGTTCCTGAGGCAGTAGAAGGTGACTCTCAAAACCCATTTTCCAAATTGTAATGGACACCTGGATGCAGAACACAGATGCAAGCCCCATGGCAGAGAGCACCAGATTTCTCTAGAGAGGGTGCTGCAAGAGAGACAAAGGAATGTGGGGGTGTAAACTATCTGGCTGATCAGCAACATTAATAAAAACATACATATGCACACAGACACATGTGATATGTTTTTTTCTTGACACCTCAGGTTCCTCCTCTGCTCAGGATTACAGCCTCACAGTCATGGAAGAGATGTCCACTCTGATGTTTTTCTTCTTTCTCCAGAGGCTTCCTCTCCTCTTGTGCAATGATAATGAAAACAGATGCTTTCAGAGAAAAAAAGACAAGGACAGCAACGATGGGGACGTGAGGACTAAATGTAGTTTCCTCATTTTCTCGCAGCAAAAAGAAGTTGCCACAAGATTACTTAAATTTGTTACTTGATTCTCAGCATCTTTTATGTTCTTCATGTTTCTGTTTGATCCTCATCATACACAATAGGTAGGAAGTGTATAGATGGATAGAGCATCACTGTTTCTGGGTCTTTAATCCTGTTTTATGAACCACACCAAAAAGAACTTCCCCCAAATTACTTTGACTTGTACAAATCATTTTTGCTTTCCCCTTTCAAAGAGATCAGGTGGAATTTTTCTTTTTCTGTGTTTTAACCTCCCATTTACAAAACTGGGAGTTGGAATCAGCTGAAAAAAGTAAAATGAATTACTGGAAAGGACCCCTTGGTAATTAAATGATGCTAAACTGGACCCTGATAAATAGTAATGATTACATAAATCTTTATCATTTAAAACTTCAGACCCTCACAGAGAAAACTGGAAGAAGGACAGGAAACACAGAAAGAAGAAGAGGAAGAAGGAATATGTCCTTCTATCACCTGTGGCTTCAAAGGCCTCCTAAGAGCCAGCTGCTGCCACAGACACGTGGACTAAGTGCATTGTCCTCAGTGAGGCCATAGCCACAGTCAGTGCAGCCTGCTCTGTAGGAAATGCCGTGAACGAGACAGCTGATGCCAGAGTTGCTTCTTCATGTTTCCTGAGAATGAGAACTCCAGGGTCAAAACAGGAACAGACGCTGCATCTGGGAAGGGCTTCTTTGCTGGCTCGTGGACAGCATACAGTCTTTTCAACAAACCAACATATGGTAGACATTCAACTAGAACTTTATGGGTATTTACAAAGACAAAAATTTCACATAGGAATAATCCACTCTTTTAAATTTTCTATACTTATCACCCTAAAGATCTTCTGTCCACTGATGTTCACAATTACTGAAATTTTTTCAACATAAGAACTAATGGGAAAATAACATTTAGTACTGATTATTCAATATATTTGACCTGAAGTTTAGTATGTTTGGAATGTCATCCATACTGACTGTGTCTTCTTTTCAGTTTTCCAACCAAAAGATACCAATATATGCTAACATTACTTTGAGACATTGAGGAGATCAACTGTAACTCCCATCTTTTACCCCATATGTCTTTGGGATTAAGGTTACCTAATGGCACCTGTAATGATAAGTCCTCACTGCACAATACTCTAAATGGGCTTGCAATACATGGTGGTATTTTTCCTCATTATGTTTGTGAATCAACCTCCTGTGAAGTGGCACTTACAGGACCATTATGGGCAGCACCTGCCAACCTGGGGACATTCGAAATGCTTCCATAGGTGAGGTTCATGGGTTGTTGGGGGGGGTGTCTCAAACTGTCTCCTTTAGTTGCATTGTCTTGTGAACAAGGAGACTGGGGTTATTCCGGAGTTGATCTATGTAGCTCAAAGAGTAAATGAAGCTTGATGGAATATCAACAATTCCTTGTCTGAAGAGACAAGGAAGCAGGAAATGGAGTTTGGGGGAATAGGTAAACTGGTCATTAATTCTCAAGAAGTCTATGGAAAGTAAGATGTGATTTTAATAATGTGAGGAATATATTCTTCTTACTACCACTTACAGACCTTGAATTGAGCTTGATGTCAACCTTAGTCCTCAGGTTGCTCCCTATGTTCTGTATCCTTTAAATCACCTTTGGACCATTCCACCATAGCCTGAGTGACCACCACCTGTTTCCTTATCTGTATCAGATGGCCCCCAAGGACACGAGCCTGGCTCTTGCCATGGTTTCCTTGATGCTTCATTTCAGCTGGATCTGTGTGGGGCTGGTCACCTCAGATGGTTACCAGGAGGTCCATTTTCTTTCAGAATGAGGGGAGAGATGAAAAGTCACTGAGTCTGTTTAGCTTTTGTGAATTTGATCCCAGAAAACATGGAATTATACAGATCAAGGACTGAAATACATTACAAACAAATTATGACTTCCTCAGCTAATGTCATCATTTATGGAAGTGAGCATTAGGTATTAGGAGGATTGGGACATATGGAAAATCTGGGTCATGACCTCACAATGGGATGTTATCTCAAAGACCAGAGAGTTCCATGGTGAGTCATTCCATGGGACCTTGACTTTTTCACATCAACATGGTGAGATTTCTAATCTCAAAAATTTATCCAAGGCATCGAACTTTCCCTAATACTCAGATGGCATTGCTGTGGTGAAATTGGGGTGGATGTATTTGAATTTTTCAATCTTGAAATATAACTGTAAAATATTAAATAATTGTTCATCCAACCCATCCTTGGGATGGTTACCATGGCACAGTTTTGACATGACTATGAATGATGAGTGTTACAATCTATGCAATGTTGTATATGCTGTGGGCAATGCTATACACAAAATGCATCTTCAACAAGACTTTCAGACAATGGAAAATGCAAGAAAAGTGATGGCTCTGTGGTTGCAGGTAAAGTGTCTTCCAATGGATGGACTTAGTGTCATCAGTGAGCCTTCTGTAAATAGGGCTAGAGATGCTCAAACCCATATGCACGGGAACTTTTCTCTAAATTAAAAGGGGTTCTGTCCTTTTTTACTTTCTTGGAGGTAAATCTATATGGGTGTCTACATCATGAGCAAGAAGATAACACAGTGGGAAACATCATTTTTGAATGAAGATCGATTTTTTTTTACAAGGACATCATCATGTGTTTGTTTCAATATTTGAAACAAAAAATCAGTTATTTAACACAAAATCCTTAAATAAGAGCTCAAGTGACTTTGATCACTAAGGGTCAAACTTGTGCTAAGGGTTGAGATGCATATGCTATGTATGTGATCTCAACTAATTCTTTCAGTGATCAAGGATGTAAGGACCTCATGTTCTTAGTGTAAGTTCTGAAACAATCAGAGAGGAAATGGGTGTTGAGATTCACCTCACTGCTTTACCTATGGATTTTTAAAAATATACTTATTAATTTCTTTGAGAGTTTCATATATTGTATTTTGATCATATTTCCCTCTCTACCATCTTTTTCCAAATCCACCCCTACCTCCTACCCACTCAGATTCCTGTGTCTGTTTTTCTCAATGGAGTCCAATCTGTGTTGCCCAAAAGCTCTTGAATGTAGAGCTCTCCCTGGAGCATGGTTGAACTACCAAGGGCCACATCCTTAAAGAAACGTCACTGTTTCTCTCCCAGAATCTATCAATTGCTTGCAGCTCCTTAGGTAGGAGTGAAACCTCAAGCCAACCTCCCTTCTTCCTGCTAGGATTTTGATTGCCTTGAGCTTGAGCAGTTCTGTCAAACAGATTTCGAGTTCATATGTGCAACACCCCCCTCCCCCCATCTGAAAAACACTGTCCTCGTAGTCATCCACCACCACTGGCTCTTGCAATCTTTCTGCCTCCACTTCAGTGGAGATCCCTGAGCCTTGCACAGGAGTGGGATATAGATGTCCCATTTAAAGCTGAAGTTTTCATGGCCTCTTATTCTCTGCACCTTACCCAGTTGTGAGTCTCTTGATAATTGCCTTCTACTGCAAGAAGAACATTCTCTGAGGAGAGTCAAGACATTCACTAATATATTAGTACGGCAATAACTCATTAGGATTACATTTAGTACAACACCGCTAGTGGAGGGTTCTCCCCTAGGACCTAGGACCTATCTGACCACAGGGTATTGGTCCTAACAACAGTACCCAGTATGGGTTCCATTTCATGAAGTAGGCCTTAAATCCAATCAGGAAGTATTTGGTTATGCCAATAAAATCCTAGTATTTCATGCATATTTGCTTTGGCATTTTCTCTCAAAATGAGCTAACATTATAAAAGCAATGATAATTTTCAAATAATCCTTCCTACTTCATTTATTTCACCCAACATTCAATAAACTTATATTTGGATGGATGGATTTAAGAAAATAAGAAGCATTCTCCACTTTTAAAATTTTATTATATACTTTATTATATAAATAATACTTTATTAAAATATACTTTAAAGTTGATAACACTATATAAAATACTTTATTATTATAAATTAATGCATCTCTTTTAGTTACATCACCTTCTGAGGAACATCCGGTTTACTAACCCTGTTAGACACCAAGTAAATAGAACCAGATGGGAAAATCAGATGCAGGTTATGACATTCACAGCTTTTGGAATTTTCCAAAAGATCTTGATCTAAAGATGAAAATAGGACAGTTCTCCCCATATTTTCCACATGACCAACAATTGTATTTACATGAAGACATGATAGAGTGGGACACGGAACAGAGACATGTGGTTTAGAAGTAATTGCATGGCTTGGCATTGAACTTAAATAACCAAAGTCTTGTGTTTGTCTGGGCTTGTTTATACTGTATTACCTCCCAAACTTTCTTTCATCATTTTAGTATTTGGAAAGAAACACAGTTTTCATCAATTTGTTTCCATATGTTCAAACATAGTACATTAGTTAGTGTAGGAAATGGAAAGTCAATGGAATTGTAGGTATGTGGAAAATAGATCTGTTAGTGGTTCAATATGCTAAAATAGTATGGCTATGAAGAGTTTTTAAATTTTATTTACCAACATCTATATGGTTTTCCTAAATTCTTCCCTCTGTGTGCACTGTGCCTTGTGGTCCTGGGTTCTGGAAATCCCATCAGGAGGGAAAGATGACCTGCTGTTTTGATTGTTTTCCATGCCCAGAAAATGAGATTTCCAATGAGACAGGTGACCACATGCTTGGAGAAAAAACTTTGCCTTTTGATTCTTCTCACACCCACCTGTAGAGGCCTGAAGGAAACTGAAGACATGAAATCTCTCCCTGCCCTAATTAGTGATGTGATTTATAATCCTCATCCTTGTACCACAGTTTTTAATCATTTTTGAAACATCGCAAGCAGCATTTTCTCAAGGAAATTTTTTTGGGAACTGAATGTTCATGTGTGATTTAAATGAGAGAATTTAATACATGGTATTATGTATATGTGCATTTATTATTTTTCAATCTACATGCAGGTCATATTTAAGACCTCTGCTCTCTATAACATGCATCTTCTTCGTTCCTTGAAGGTTCCTGACAAAGAGCAGGTGCACACAGATTACTGTGTTTGGATTAAGAAATAAGAATATGCGGCTTCCTTGGGCCTGAAAGACCCACCACAGGCCTCTCTCTTACCAGCAGGCCTCTCTACAGGGTAAATCCATTGCGCCCTCTGTGCCCTTGACTTCCCCACCCTCATTGACCCTCCCATCTCCCCCGCTGGTCTCTCCTAATTTGGGTCCTGTCCCATTCCTTGTCTTTGGGCCCCAGACACATGGGGAACCAATACTGCTTCTTGATCCTTTTCATCCAGACTAACAGAGTGCCTTCTCTGGGCCTCAGGAGCACTGTTTCTGGACCTGCCCCCACCACCTCCCTCTGCCTCCCTGGGCCTGCACCACCCACCAGCCTCTTTCTCTTCCTGATCTTTTGTATCCAGACCAACCCAGCTCCCCAGTGCAGTCCCCAGGAGGCCTTGGGGCCTCTTCCCGCCCCATCTGCCTTTGCATCTCTGGGTGGCAAGGCCACCAGCTGCCCTAGACCAGCATCATTACTGGGCCAGGCTCCCAGGCCAGTCCAATGCACAAATTCCTGAGGCCAAAATCGTTCCTGGAGGGATCCAGACCTTAGGAAAAACAGACCACCCCAGCTCCCCAGTGCAGTCCCCAGGAGGCCTTGGGGCCTCTTCCCGCCCCATCTGCCTTTGCATCTCTGGGTGGCAGGGCCACCAGCTGCCCTAGACCAGCATCATTACTGGGCCAGGCTCCCAGGCCAGTCCAATGCACAAATTCCTGAGGCCAAAATCGTTCCTGGAGGGATCCAGACCTTAGGAAAAACTTTAAAACATCTGACACTCATCTGAACTGGGCCTCTGTGGGAACTCCTGAAGACAAAAGCAATCCAGCCACTCCAATATAAAATCAAAAGAGAGAACCCGAAGCTTAGACATGTCCAAAAAGTAAACCACAAAGATGCATAAAGTTCACAAAAAGAAGCAGACCTAAACTTGAAGGCCTGAGTCTCACACAAGAATCAGAAACTAC
>NW_008354274.1:6130495-6131632 GCF_000622305.1 Nannospalax galili
GGCACTATCTTAAGGTGAAAGGATGGAAAAAAATATACCAAGCAAATGGTACTAAGAAAAAAGTACGTGTAGAAATTCTAATATCTGACAAAATAGACTTTAACCTAAAACTACTCAGAAGAAATAAAGAGGGCCACTTCATTCTGATCAAAGGAACAATAAATCAAGAAGATATTACAATCATGAACATATATTCACCAAACTCTGGTGCACCCAACTCCACAAAAACAATTCTACAGGACTTTAAGACCCAGATTAACCCCAACTCATTAATAGTAAGAGATTTCAATTCCCCACTTTCTCCTTTAGATAGGTTCAATACCCCACTGTCTCCATTAAAGACATCAGAATTAAACAATACCATATAGCAAATGGACTTAACAGACATCTACCAAGTATTCCACCCAAGCACCAAAGGACATACTTTCTACTCAGCACCCCATGGAACCTTCTCCAAAATAGACCATATACTGGGGCACAAAACAAACTTCAACAAATACAAAAAGATTGAAATAATTCCACACATTCTATCAGACCACAATGCAATAAAGCTTACAATCAACACCCGAAGAAGCCCTCATCACCGCATGAACACATGGAGATGAAACACACTCCTGAATGATGAATGGGTCAAAAGAGAAATTAAGAAAGAAATAAAAGTGTTCCTGGAACTAAATGAAAAGGACAGTACAACACAACAAAACCTCTGGGACATGCTAAAAGCTGTCCCTAGAGGGAAGTTTACAGCTCTAAGTGCCTACATCAAAAAAATCAGAAAGAACACAAATAAATGACTTAACATTGCAACTCAACACATTTGAGAAGCAATGGCAAACTAAACCCAAGCCCAGCAGACAAGAAGAGATAACAAAAATCAGGGCAGAAATTAACGAAATTGAAACAAAGAAAACAATACAAAGAATCAACAATTCGTGTGAGAGCAGTAAGGCAAGAGCGGGAAATTAAAGGAGTAATAATTGGTAAAGAAGCGATCAAATTATCCCTTTTTGCAGATATGATATTATATTTAAGGGACGCCAAAAACTCCACGTGAAAACTCCTAGAAATTATTAACACATTCAGTAAAGTGGCAGGTTACAAAATTAACCTACAAAAGTCTATAGCCTTTCTATATAT
>NW_008354274.1:6132192-6132820 GCF_000622305.1 Nannospalax galili
ATCATGATGGAGGGGTGAGGCAATCTGACAGATAAATAATGCGTAGCTAGTTTTGAAAAACAGAGAGAACCATATTACTACTACAACCTACTGACAATTTATACATAGCAGATCAAGAAATATATGTCTAGGTAAGGTTTATCTGAGAACAACTGGTCTTTGCCCAAGATTTATCTACATGACACACAGTAATTAAAAATACCAGACTGGTGGAACTAAACTTCTTGGGTGTTTAACAGACATACTGTGAGGCCTATAATAATTTTGTCAGAGGGACATAAAGGACACTTTTCACTTCTTGCCCTCCTAGGTCAACTAGTTCAGGGGACTATGAGCATCTCTCAAAATGTTCTATAATGGTGGTGAGTCTCCTGTCCTCTTGATCAAAGAGGCCGAGTCGATCCCACCAGATGGACTTGAGCCAGAGTCCAGTTTATAATGAGGAGCGTCAACACAGAGGAATCATTTCCTCCATGCTTCCTGACAAAGCCAACCATGGTCAAGAAGGACCTTTGACTTATCTTCACATAGGTCGAGCTGGTTAAAGAAAGGAGCCAGGGGCTCCTCCCAAGCCCATGTGACCCCTGAGGAACAGATCCTCTAACGACCTTAAGAGTAAAAATAAATC
>NW_008354274.1:6133032-6133688 GCF_000622305.1 Nannospalax galili
ACCAAGGAAACAAACAGAAAACCCACAGAATGGGAGAAAATCTTCACCAGCGACACATCTGATAGAGGTTTAATTAACAGAATTTATAACGAACTCAGAAAACAGAGAGCCAAGACAAGAAGCAACCCAATTAAAAGATGGCCTAAGGAGCTGAACAGAGAGTTCTCAAAGCTTTATTGGGGGGGAGTGCTACCTAGGAAGTGGGTGTATGAATAAATAAAAAGTAAGAAAAAAAATAATTCTTCAAAGCATAAAAATTTGCTCCTTAATAATTAGTAGATGTGCAAAACATTACCATTGAAATCTACCTGATGACTTTACATTCATGCTCAGGTGCCAAGGATCTTAGAAAGTAAGTGACTGTGACTAGTAATAATCAGATACATAGAGATTAGAGACGCATGTACAAACATCTAAGTGTTATTTGCATTAAAAATGAGCTTTTCTGTATGAAACAGTAGATTCTAAAATGAAATAGAGATCTTTTTTAAAGGTTAAAACCTCATTCAGTTTTAGGTTTTATAGGGTTTATACTGAGTACAATAATGTATAACTGTATTAATTCATGTGTAAACCTAAAAGTTTACAGCCAATTCTGAAAGAGATGCATCTTAGCTCTGGAAATTGTTATTGAATATGTCAATGTTGTAATGAAA
>NW_008354274.1:6134666-6139036 GCF_000622305.1 Nannospalax galili
GTGCTATTCAAAATTGAAGTACATGGGGAAGCAAAAACACATACGATGTATGAGAAAGCAACTTTAATTCTATATATGCTGATAAATTTTAAGAATATCAATTGTTATATAAGAATTCAATAAGTAGGAGCAGAGTAACTTCCAGTGGGAAAGATATTCTTCAGTGATTCTAATGATTCACCCTAATTTAAATCAAAATAGAAAAACGTAGAATGGTAGAAAATGTAATTTTTAAATAAGAGGGAATGCTCACAATTTACCATATATAATCTCTATTTCAATATGTTTTTTCATGTTATTTCTCCTTGTGTTTGTGACTTTTGTGTATATCAGCATGAACCAAAACTTAGAAAAGCAGAATTTAGGGGGAAACCAAGATATTTCATCCTTCCAAAATGAATGTATGTGAAATTATACCTCAAGATGATAGTATTAAGATGGCATAAAAGCTTTGAGATGAATTATTTATCAGATGTCCACCCCCTTAATGGAATTATTTTCCCTTATAAAACAGATATAGGATTTAGATTCCTTTGTCCAAATACCAGGCCCAGGCACACCCATGACGCACCATGCTTCAGGTGGACAAACAGACCTCACCAATCGTTTAACAAGCATTCTCTGTGATCTGGAATTGCACATAAACTACATAACATTTTATAAATCTAGACTTATGGGCTGGGCGTGGTGACACATGCCTTTATCCCTAGCACTTGGGAAACAGAGGCAGATGGATCTCTGTGAGTTCAAGGCCAGCTTGGTCTCCATAGTGAGTCCCAGGACAGCTGGGGCTACAGGGAGACCCAAAAAGACCAAAAAAATTTAATGAAAGGCAATGTACATTGGGAGTTACTCCTCCATAAAATATAATTTCACTATTTACAGTAAAAAGGCAAATTTTGCTAACTCTTCCCAAAGCACTTACTAGAAGAATCCTTTGAATAACAGAGAAATATTACACTGTGCTGACTATTTGCTTTGTGCATCAGATATGGAAGAGTGTGTGAAGTGTCCAACAGAGCAGTATGCTAACAAGGAAAACCCTCTGCCTACAGAGAGCTGTGACCTTTCTGGCTTATGGAGACCCCTTGGGGATGGCTCTGGCCTGCACTGCCCTCTGCCTGTCTGCACTCACAGCTCTTGTTCTTCGGGTCTTTGTGAAGCACCAGGACAGTCCATCGTGAAGGACAACAACCGGACTCTCAGCTACATCCTGCTCATCGCCCTCACCTTCTGTTTTCTCTGCTCCTTGCTCTTCACTGGACATCCCAACACAGCCACCTGCAACCTGCAGCAGAGCACATCTGGGGTTCTCTTCACTCTGGCTGTGTCCACTGTCTTGGAAAAAAACATTACTGACTGTGCTTCTGGCCCTCAAGATCACTGTTCCGGGAAGAAGGGTGAGGTGGGTGCTTCTGTCAGGACTGCCTACCTTCATCATTCCCATCTGTATCTGACCCATCTGGTTCTCTCATGCATGGCACTGTGAGAACTCCATAAAGGACATTTGAAGCCTCCATGGCAATAGGAGCACAATACAGGATGACAGAGATCCAGACATGGAACCATAACCTTTATGCAAGGCACTACAAGATCCTAAAAAGCACTACTACCTCAGTGGAGGAGCACTACCACCCCAGTAGAGGAGCATTCTGAACTCAATGACCTCCATACAGAACAAGGATGTGCAGATCTTGGTTCACTCCATACAGGACACTGTCGACTCCATACAACATAGTATGTACTTACAGGGTGCTGGAAACTGTGTACAGACCACTATGAGCTCCATACCTGTCCCTGTGATCTCAATACTGGTCACTTTTTTGCTTCATACAGGGTTCTGTGACTCCATATAGACCAATGTGAGCTTTGTACAGGCCAATGCCAGTGCAAAAAAAGACATTGTGAGCTTTATCCAGGCCACTGTATATCCATGCATGACACTGTGTATCCATGCATGACCCTGTATCCATGCATGACACTGTGTACCCACACAGGACACTGTGGATCCATGCAGGATACCATGAGCTGCACACTGGAAACTGTGAGCGCAGTACAAGCTGCTCTGATCTCTTTACAGGTCGCTGTAAAGACCACTCTGAGCTCTGTATAGCTCACTCTGCATCCATACAGGCCAGAGTAAGCTACATGCAGACTGTTGAAGGGACACCTCCATTAACCAGAAACCATAAAGCAATCCTTGCTTTGAAAATAAGCATGTCTAGGACCCCAGCCATGAATTTCTGCTCTGCTCTCAGAGGAAACATGTAAACCTTGAATCTTTCCCTCAAGCCCTCTGAGATCCTTATCTGTGGGATAAGAATGCAGGCCTTGAAAATCCTCTACCCGACTCATTGCACTGTTACCTACACATAAGTACTTAATCTCCCTGCTGTCTGGCCCCCATGCTCCTGCAGACCCTCGCAGGTCAGTAGGCACCCCTCACTGACTGATAAAGGCAAATATGGATTCTAGGAGGTTGGTTGCTCTTCTTTCCTACTGAGACTCTTTTACCTTTTAATCCTAATTTTGACTGTGAGAAAGCTAAAACCCCTCGTTCCTAACTGTGACATCTACACAGACCACGCTTAGTTCCAAACCCTCTAAGATGAGCTCCACACAGGCCACTGTGCATCCATACAGGCCACAATGACCTCCATAAATGCCACTGTGAGCTCCACAGAACTCATTGTGACCACTGTATAGGCCATGTCCATTCATACAGAGGATAGTGAGCGCCATATAAACCACTGTAAGGTCCATAAAGTACACATTGAGCTGCTCACTGGCTACTGTGAGCTCGATACAAACTTCTGTGATCTCCTTACAGGTTCTGTGAGATGTATTCAGGCTGCATTAAGCTCCATTCAGGCCACTGTGAGCTCTATAGAGGACACTGTGAGCCCAAACAGGCCAGTGAGACCTCTATATACATCACTATGAGCTGCATACAGACCACTAAGTCCTTTAGATAGGCCACTGAATTTCATACAGGCCACTGTGAGCTGCCTCCAGACCACAGTAATTTGCATACATTTTGAGATCTGCATATACCACTCTTAGATCTATATAGGCCACTGTGAGCAATATACAAGTGACTGTGGGATCCATACAAGCCACTGACAACTCCATATACAACAGTGATCATGAGGTCCCTTCAACTCACCATGAATTCTATACAGTCTTTTGTGAGGGTCACACAGTTCATGGCGTATTCAATCCAAGTTACTGTGAGCTCCGTACAGGTCACTGTAATCTCTAGCTACAGCATTTAGACATTCATAGAGACTACTGGGACTCTGTACAGGCCACTATGAGTTCCTTCCAGTCCAATAAGACTTCTAGACAGACCACAGTGAATTTGATACAAGTGATAGAGAGCTCCATACAGATCACTGTGAGCTCCCTATGGGGCATGTGATGTACCTTCAGGCCACTCTGAATCTATACACACCCCTGTGAGACTCATAGTGACACTGTGTATGATGTCATAGTGGCTGTGAATTCCATACAGGTCACTGAGATATAAGGAGCCTTTGTGAGCTCTATATATCCCACTGTTGGCCTTGTAAATGCCACTGTGAGCTCCCCACAGTTCACTGTCAACTCTGTAGAGACCACTCTCCCTTCATACAGAGGAACTGGGGAGGTATAAAGCCCTCTGTGAGCTCCATACAGGTGAGCTGCACACTGAACACCGTGAGCTCCAGACAAGCTACTGTGATCTCTTACAGGAAGCTGTGAGCTATTTACAGGACACTCTGAGCCCCATATGTGTCACTGTGAACTCAGTACTGTTCACTGTGTGTTCCCTACAGAATTATTTCACTCAGTAGTCTACTGTGAGCTGTGCACAATGCAATGTGAGTTCTGTTCAATGGCCTGTGACACAATAACTTTTAGCTCCATATAAGGCACTGAACAATGCACAGAGAGCTCTGTAAGATGCACAGTGAACTCCATATGATGTACTGTGAGCTCTGTACAGGACACTACGAGGTCTACGTAGGGTACTCTGAGATCTATACAGGTCATTGTGAGCCATATACAAGACATTAAAGCACTCTGAATGTGCATTGTGAGTTCCCCACGGGGTGCACTCTGAACTCAGCTCAGTCTGCATTCAGTACCACACAGGGGTACTGTGAGCTCCATACAGGGCACTGTGACCACAGTGGAAGTTCACTATGGAGTCTATTGATTTCTTTGATATTATCCTTAAATATCTGAATCATTCTCATGAAATAAACTGGGCATTATGTTTCTTTAACATGATAGTAAATTTGGAATTCTCGCACAGGCAAACCATTACCTATTATCTTGCATTAAACTTAATGATATACATTTCACCCTAAATTTTATTACCTTCA
>NW_008354274.1:6139126-6151229 GCF_000622305.1 Nannospalax galili
ATAATAATACCTCACAGGACTTATAATCCATAATGATAAATTTACATTTACTACATTTTCAAAAATAGAAAGGCTGTTGCTTTGGATTGGGAAATGTGTATTAAACCACACACATGAAAAGTATCTCTGTCAGAAGTGCACTCATCACTTACTCCATTACTCTGCACCTTACTTACAGACCCAGCTGACCTGCATCTCAATATGTAGACCAGGCTGGCCTCAATCTCACAGAGATCTACCTGCGTCTGTCTCTGGTGTGCTGGGAATAAAGGCATGTGCCAACGCGTATCATGCTCTGTGAACCCTATGAAACGACAATAGGAAGGAAGGGTATATTCACGTGCATATTATGCATGCATCAGTCTGTGTTAGGACACACAGGTGTTTGCTCGCTTACCAGGGTGCTGGTTTGCTCTGCTCTTAAGCACAGGGTGTGTTCACAGGACACTCACACTGTTGGACTGCAGAGATACATGGCCTCCACAGTTTACACTGAACTTGCCACTAGTAAGGTGCAGGTGGCCACATCAGTAAGACAAAGCTCATTGAGGAGGAAAAAATTATCCTAATGTGGAACTCCTGAACTCTGACCCTAGGATAATTTTGCTCTGTATGAGTGCGACATTACTACCCAGCTTTACAATTACCTGAGCAAACAACCTAACTCCTAAATTCAGTTTTAAGAGTGCTCCTGAACCCAGGACACTTGTTCCCCCAGATATCTCTTGGAACCATCTTCTCCTGGAGCTGTGCTGATGGAACTGTCTTGCTGAAACACTGTCTCTGGCTGGAACTCTGTCCTGAGTCCAGCTTCATCCATATTTTTATTTAAAATGACTTCTCTAGCTTCAGTTGGGGAAAGGATAAGCATGACTCTGCCCAAATATTAACAGACCATCCAACCTTTGCATCCCTAGACTAGACTATCCCATTCATTCACAACCACACGTCTTTCCCAACCTCCACTGTGTGCAATGGAGATGGCTTGCCTCCTTTCAGCACTTTGATATGTTAATTCTCAAGCACACCCACATTCATTCATCCATTATGTTTTGGGGTGAAGTATTATATTGAGGCTGCCCTGGAAAAGAGATCAGGTGCCAAGGTCACAAGACCCAAGAGCACATGGTTTTGCTGGGCTAAAGTCCAGATTATGTTCCCCACACTTCCAAAATATTTGCTTTTTGGAGGGGAGTAAAACCCTCAGTTTAAATTTCCTGTAATAGCCTAAGAGGCACAGATACTACTGTGCTGGAAGGATCAAATTCACCAATATGATTACTGCCAAGGGATGACATGAAAAACTCTATAAAAACCTGCATGTATTTCTGGTTTGGGCCTCAGTTCCTGGACTAGAAGCTTGGACTGGGTCCCTGCATAAGGAAGGATACCTTTTTCTGCTTGCTTGATATGGTTTGAATTTTCCCACAAGTCAGGTAATGTTAATTCCCACAACATTACAACAGATTCCACAACTTGGGGCATGGGCATTGTGCTTGGCCTGGTTACACACTGCTTCTTCAATTATTCTCACTTGTTCCCTCCTGCCCCCTGCTAACCCCTGCAGATCCTGTATACCCCTTCCTCCTTCCTGCACACCCCAGTCCCCTTCCACATACCCCTGCCCTCCTGCATACCCCTGCCCTCCTCCATACCCCTGCCCTCCCACATACCCCTGGCCTCCTGCATACCCCTGGCCTCCTGCATACCCCTGCCCTCCTGCATAGCCCTGCCCTTCTGCATACCCCTGTCCTCCTGCATACCCCTGCCCTCCTGCATACCCCTGCCCTCCTGCATACCCCTGCCCTCCTGCATACTGCTGTCCCCTTCACATACTTCTGCTCATTCCTGTTCATCCATGCTCCCTCCTGCTCACTCAAGTCCCTCTAGCTTACATGTGTTCCTCTTTGTTCAACCATGGCCCCCTTCTGCTCACCTGTGTACCCTGGTATTCACTGATATTTCCTCCTACTCACCTTCCCCCCTTCTATTCCCCTGTGCTATCTCCGGCTGACCAGAACTGTCCTGATCACACATGTCTCTTCCTGTTCACGTGTGCCCCAGTGCTCACCATTAGTCCTCTGATACAGTGTCCCCTCGGGATAACCACTGTCCCCCTCCTGATGATCCCATCCCCTCCTGCTCATGTGTATCCTCTCTTCTTACCCACGTGCATCCTGCTCACCACGGCCATACACACTCATCTGTGGGCCTCCTGCTTTCTGTCTCTTTCACTTGTGTTAACTGTCACTCACCTGTACCCTCACCTGAATGGTCCTTTCTCCTCCAGCTCACTGTTCTCCCATCCTGGACACACATGGCCCCTCATAATCATCAGTGTATGCATCACACTATCCCATCTGCTCACCTGTGCTCCCCACTACACACCTGGTGACTCGTCATTCTCAGTGCTGCTCCCTACTACACAAATGTGTCTCATTTGATCACCTGTGCATACTCCTGTCACCCATACTCCTCCTCCTTCCCCATGTTCCTCCTCCTCATCCATGTCTCTTTTTCTCACCCATGTCCCTCCTCTTCACCCAGGTCCCCTCATCCTCACCCAAGTCCCCTCCTCCTTAACCTATGTCCCTTCTCCTCACATGTGGCCCTCCCCCCACCCATCACACGTCTGTTCCCTCACCCATGTCCTTCCTCCTCACACCTGTCCCTCTTCATTACACCTGTCCCTCCCCCTCACCCATGTCCCTCCTCCTCACTCATCTCCCTCCTCCTCATCCATGTCCCTCATCCTCACCCACATCCCTCTTCCTTACCCATGTCCTTCCCCTACCCATGTCCCCCCTCCTCACACCTGTCCCTCCTCATAATCCATGTCCCTCCTCCTCCCCCATGTACCTAGTCCTCACCCATGTCCCTCCTGCTCACCCATTTTTCCTCCAGCTCCCCATTGCTTTCTTTACTTGAGACAATCCATTCCTCCCCTTCCCTCCTCTCAGGAAATCCTCCAAGGCCTTCACATGAGGAGGGATGTTGGGATGTTAATCCTCTCGCTATTTTAGATCTTGACTCAGGGCTGGCATAAGCTGAAATCACTTTGGGCTTTGTAGAGAAGCTTACAGGAGAAAAAGAGAAATGGCAGCCATGGAGACATGGTCTAGTGAGCACTATCCTGGGTGGGAATCAGCTGTCCCAGGTTCTGGGAACGCCGCTGCCCAGAGGTGGCTGCTTGGGCCATGTGCTCTCCAGCGTTCAGAGGGACACTGCCTTGGACATGAACAGGTGACCAAGGAAGGCTGAAGACTTGAGAGGAAGTAATGAAATTACAAGCTTTCAGAGGTGGGGAAGTCACTAATGGCCCATTTGTATCCTGAGCATCACCTTGTGGCCTCAGTGAGGCTGCATAGACCCCATCCAGCCCACCTCTGGATCTTGGGACCAGCTCTCAGCTTCACACAGGGGATTGGTGAAAGGCTGACCTGGAATTGGAGGCTCAGAGCTGACCCTGCAGGTTCCCACAGCAAAATATGCAGTGCACCCTGAGTCATCCATAGAAACATGCTAACACACACACACACACACACACACACACACACACTCACACCCTTGCTTATACTCTGTCTTGCATACCAACTGTGGCCCTTCCTGCCAGTGTACCTAGCACAGCCTAGGATGGCTCTCTGACTCTTGTGGGCATCTCAGTGGAGAGGGTTAAAGCCACTCTGGACCACCTGGGGTGTCCTGGACCCACCTGGACTATATCTCTTCAAACAGCTGCCCCTTTCCTGACACATGCCTCTCCCAACAGGAGCCCAGTAGCTTATCATGCCCCAGGGGTTCTGTGACCCAGTCACCCAGGCCTAGTCTGACAGTGCCAGAAGTGGCTATTCCATAGGATGAGCAGAGAGTTCTGCAATAATGTCTTCCAGGAATGACCCACAGCTGATTTCCCAGAGCTTCCAGGAAGGGCTGCTCTGGGGCAGCCGTAGACATGACATGCTGGGCCCCTCCTGTGTTGAAGCCTACCTAGGCCAGACCAGCCTGTTCCTGGCTGACACTCCCTGCACAGCAGGAAGTATGGAGCTCAGTGGGTAGAGAGACTCCACACCAGCCACCTCTTCAGACTGCAATTATTTTGATACACCCCTGAAGGACAAGTCTTTCCATTTTCAGGGAGCCAGCTGGTTTTATGATTGTGGAAAGGTCCCACATGAAGGACGACAGAGATGCCTGTGCTGGGACACTTGTATGGAGATGCCCAGTAGTCAGACAGGGCACTACAATTTACAGTGGGCCTCAACATAGCTGTGTGTGTGTGCGTGTGTGTGTGTGTCTGTGTGTCTGTTTGTCTGACTGTGTGTATAGGAGTTAAGACCACTGTGAAGGACCACTCAGACTCAAAGTGTTCTGAATCAGCTAACTCTAACTGGCTAGGAACAGCACTCTCTGAGCCAATTTAGGGAATACCTCCCTGACTGGAAGGAGATGGGAGCATTTTAGAGGCAAAGTCCAAATGGTAAAATCCTTGGTACAAGATTTAAGCTTTTACAATTTTATTAGAATTTGAAAGAAAAATCCTCTGGGGGGAGAGGGGAAAGGAAAATTGGTCATCTTGGCGACCACCCTGAAGAGGAAAATGAAGGGGAGAACGAAAGAAAGCCATAAAGCCATGCAGGTTTACAGCCTGCATGGAGGTCAGACACGTGGCTGGGAGAAGGAAGCTTCAGAGAAAATAAAGAAATAAAAGATGCCAGGGGCAGACCAAAGCCTTAAAGACAGCATGTTTAGAAATGGGATATGGAGAAGAAAAGGAAAGATTACGCTTTGCTGAAGAACCCAGAAAAAGGGGAAGACTTGCAGACTACATGACTGTGACTGGTCCAGTTCTGTGCTGGGAGGCAGGATTCCAGGCAGGGAAACTTCATATCTCATTAATGCACTAGGTATTCCACCCAGCAATATAGCATAACTTAAGGTGAGCCTGCCTTCCTAGGATTGGTCCTATGACCAGATGATTGACCAGTGAAACTGGAAAGGTGAGTCTTTCAACAGACTAGAGATGTTATAGTCTTGACCAGTTAAACTTCAGAGGCTATTTGCTACTTTGACACCAAGATTATATGAATGTGTTCCTCAGCTCTTCCTGGAATTTCTGGCCCAAGGCCAGGGTAGGGTCTGGGATGGCTCACCACAGACATCTTACACAAAATGGAGGAGCTTGGGCTATTACATTCCCCATTGGCTATGGGACATGAGTCAAATAGTTGACTTATTCTGATTTAGTGGCTCATATTGGGTCCTTGAACCATAATTTTGATGGAATTTAGATGCTTTTTGATATATCTAGTTAGGCAATTTAGGAGGCCATGGGCCCACTGTTAAAGGCTAGGAGGAGTATTATCAGAGGCCCAGCAAAACCCAATTAGACCCAAATTATTGGTGTAAAAACTTCAAGCCTCACCTAAGGCCATGTATGAGCCATCTTCGTTTAGGAGCATTACCATTTCAGCTAGGGAATTAACTGTTTCTCCAACTGCTCAATGGAATCCTGTAGATGTCCAATGCCTCTATCTATGTGAGAGATTAGAAGCCTAAAATCTTTATAACCCATGGCTGGAGAGATGGCACCCAAGGCAGCAGGACATAGCCAAATGTAAAGCCTAATAACTACAACGAATGGCCCAGCAAACTATCGATAGTGGTGCAGTTGCAGCACTTTCTTTTATATATCAGAGTAATCAATCTAATTGAACTGAATTCCCACTCAATGGGAAGGAACTAATGTGGTGTTCTGTAAACATAGCCAAGAACACAGATCCCAGACAGAAAGCTACTTTTGCCACATCCCTAGACCAATGTAATTTCATGCTGTATTCTAAATATGCATCCTCATATCTACAAACAAGTAGAACTTTCACCACTCATCAAAGAAGCTTCTTTTTGTTACAGGTGGAGATTAGTAGTTCAGAGTTCCACAACTGCTCAAGCACACAGAATTGGTATCTGTAAGATGCTTAGCCCTAAGCCACACATCTTCAACGCTACCTCTACATATATGATGAATGCATCTCTCAACTCTCACCAGAGACATTTCCATATGCAACAGATGTTGATAACACAGAAACCCACAACCGGCCAGTGCACAGAGAGCAAGAGGCTGCAGAGTGCTAATACTTGAATACGATACCTATTTCAAACTTCTACCCCCCAAGGATCAGGAATCATTGTGGAAGAAGGCACAGACAGATTGTAAGAGCCAGAGTTGGCGGATGACCACAAGGAACCAGTTTTCCAGACAGCTGGCCAGTTACACATATGAATTCAGCATTGATAACAGCATGCACAAGTCCCTTGGAAGCTCAAACCAGACAAATTTCCAGCATAGACAGAGGGAAGTGGGTAAGAAATCTCAACCCAACTTAAGGAACTTTTTGACAACTGATTACTGATGTGATGGGGAGAGGCAGTCTCAAACAGGGATGGGACTGTTGGTATGTTGACAAGGCTCCAATGGATAGACCCATACAGAGGGACATGCAGAGACACAAATCAGTTTCTGATTTTCAGGTTTCACACTGAGATCTTTGATTCTTTTGGAGTTGATTTTTGTGCAAGGTAAAAGATAAAGGTCTACTTTCATTCTTCTATACATGGAGGTACAGTTTTGTCAGTACTATTTGATGAAGATGCTGTTTTTCCTCCAATAGGTGTTATTGACACCTTTGTCAAATATCAGGTGGCTTAAATTGCATGCCCTCACATTTGGGTCTTCGATAATGTGCCATTGATCTATGGGTCTTATGTTTGTGCCAATACCATGTTGTCTTTATGATTATAAGCACTGAAAAAATAGCTTGAGATCTGGTATGGCAATTCTCCCAGCACTGCTCTATTGTGATTGCATATGAATTTTAGGATTTTTTTGTAACTATGTGAAGAATGTCATGTAGATTTTGATTGGGACTGCGTTAAATCTACAGATTGCTTTTGGTAGGATGGTCATTTTCACAATATTAATTCTTCCAAACCATGATCATGGTGGGTAATTCCATCTCCTGATGTCTTTCTCAACAAAGTAAGTCTTGAGTCTCCCAAAGAATCACAAACAACAAAAGAAATCCACACGTAAAAATCACAACAAAAAAATAATAACATGAAAAACCCAAATAATATGTTCCCACCAAACACCAACAGTCTATAGGAAAGATTTATGATGAGAACCATCTAGTGATAACCCAGGACACAGAATTTAAAAGAACAATCATAAACAAGATAAGGAGTCAACCAATTTAAAGAACACACAAACAAATCAAAGAACTAAAATGAATAAACTTCTGGCTGAATTCACAGAAAAAGATAGAAATATTCAGGAAAACTCAGGCTGAAATAAAGGAAGTGAAACATTTAATAACCCAATTGGAAATGGCAGGAGAAACTCTCACCAATAGAATGAATGAAATGGGAAACAAAAAATAGTTGATGATAAAGTTGAAGAATTGTACCACTCAAGTAAAGATTATGAAAAAATTTAAACACTGGAATAGATATGCAGCAAATGTGGGACACCATGAAAAGACCAAATTTACACATCATAGGCACAGAGGAAGGAGAATAATTCAGGTTAATGGTATTGACGAGATCTTCAATAGGATTGTAGAAGAAAATTTCTCAAAACTAAAGAAAAACATACCCAACAAATACAAGAAACACACAGAACACCAAATAGACAGGAAGAGAAAAGAAACTCCTCATGGCACATCATAGTAAAAACATTAAAAGTACAGAAGAAAGAAAGAACACTGAAAGCTGCAAGAGAAAAACAACAACTCATATATGAAGGAAAGCCCATTAGAATTACATGACTTTTCAATGCAAACTATGCAAGTGAGAAAAGCCTGGACCAAAGTATTCCCAGTTCTAAATGACTATATATGCTAACCCAAAATACTCTACCCAGCAAAAATGTCTATTCTAGTTGAAAGGGAAAGAAAAATCTTTCATGACATAAATAGGCTGAAAGAATTCATGTCCACTAAACCAGCCCTCCAGAGAATTCTTGAAGCAATATAAAGAGCTGAGGAAAGGAATGACTATACCCAGGGGGTAACAGAAAGAAACTAAATGAAAGCATAACTGTAGAAACACAAAGTTAGACAAGAATGCAAACATAAGTTAAAAGAATGGAACCAGTACAAATATTTCAATCATAACTTTAAATATCAATGGACTGAACTCCCCAGTCAAAAGACACAGGCCAATTGAATGGATTAAGAAACAAAGTTCATCTTTCTGTTGTCTGAAAGAAACCCATCTCACCTTCAAGGACAGGCACTACCTTAAGGTGAAAGGATGGGAAAAAATATTCAAAGCAAATTATACTAAGAAACAAACAGGAGTTGCAGTTCTAATGCTGACAAAATAGACTTTAAACTAAAACTAATCAGAAGAGATAAAGAAGGCCACTTCATTCTGATCAAAGGAACAATAAACCAAGAAGATATTACAACCATGAACATACATTCACCAAACTTTGGTACATCCAACTTCATAAAAACAGTACTACAGGATTTTAAGCCCCAGATTAATCCCAACTCATTAACAGTAGGGGACTTCAATACCCCACTGTCTCCATTAGATATTCAACAGCACAGAGAATTAACAGCGAGACAGCTGAATTAAACAATGCCATATATCAAATGGACCTAACAGACATATACCAAAGAATATACTTTCTATTCAGCAGCCCATGGAACCTTCTCCAAAATCGACCATATACTGGGGCACAAAACAAACCTCAACAAATACAAAAAGATTGGAATAATTGCATGCATTCTATCAGACCACAATGCAATAAAGCTTAAAATCAATACCAGCAGAAGCCCTAGTAACCACATGAACACATGGACATTAAACAACACACTCCTGAATGATGAATTGGTCAAAAGAGAAACTTAAAAAGAAATAAAAGTATTCCTGGAACTAAATGAAAAGGACAATACAACACAACAAAACCTCTGGGACACGTTGAAAGCTGTCCTTAGAGGGAAGTTTATAGCTCTAAGTGCCTGCATTAAAAAATCAGAAAGAACACAAATAAATGACTTAACATTGCAACACAAGACACTTGAAAAGCAACAACAAATGAAACCCAAACCCAGCAGGCAAGAAGAAATAACAAAAATCAGAGCAGAAATTAATGAAATCAAAACAAAGAAAACAATACAAAGAATCAATGAACCCAAGAGCTGGTTCTTTGAAAAGATAAGCAATATTGATAGACCACTAGCCCAGTTAACCAAAACATAGAAAAAGCACCACCAAATCAACAAAATCAGAGATGAAATGGGAAACATCACAACAGACACCAAAAAGATCCAGGACATTATAAGGGAATACTTTAAAAATCTATATGCTACTAAATTTGAAAACCTAAAAGAAATGGACGGGTATCTAAAAGCATGGGAACCACTAAAATGGAACTTAGAAGAGATTAACAACTTAAACAGACCCATAACACACAAGGAAATTGAAACAGTAATACAAAACCTCCTGACTAAAAAAAAGCCCAGGACCAGATGGATTTACAGCAGAATTCTATCAGACATTTAAAGAGGATCTACATCCAATACTACTTAATTTATTCAAAAAAATAGAAATGAAGGGAGAACTTTCAAATTCCTTCTGTGAAGCCAGCATCAGTCTAATACTGGTAAAGATTAAAAGCCAGGTAAAGATATAATCAACAAAGAAAACTATAGACCCATATCCTTTATGAACATAGACACAAAAATTCTCAACAAAATACTTGCAAACAACATACAGACATACAGCAAAAAGATCATCCACCATGATCAAGTTGGCATTATTCCAGAGATGCAGGGATGGTTCAATATATGTAAGTCAATAAACATCATAAATCATATAAATGGGCTCAAAGACAAGAACCACATGGTCATCTCAATAGATGCAGAGAAGGCCTTTGACAAAATTCAACATGCATTTATGTTCAAAGTTCTAGAGAGAATTGGACTGGAGGAAACATACCTCAACATAATCAAAGCTGTATATAACAAATCCACAGCCAACATCATTCTAAATGGAGAGAAACTGGAAGGATTCCCATTGAAATCAGGAATCAGACAAGGCTGTCCACTATCTCCACTCCTCTTGAACATAGTGCTTGAACTCTTGCAAGAGCAATAAGACAAGAGAAGGAAATTAAAGGAGTAATAATTGGAAAAGAAGCGATCAAATTATTCCTTTTTGAAAAGGATATGATATTATAACTAAGAGATGCCAAGAAATCCACCAGAAAACTCCTAGAAATGATGAACACATTCAGTAAAGTGGCAGGTTACAAAATTAACCTACAAAAGTCTGTAGCCTTTCTATATGCCAATAACAAGCAATCAGAGAAAGAATATATGGAAATACTCCCCTTCACAATAGCTGAAAAATAAATAAATAAATAAAATATTTCAGAATAAACCTGACCAAAGACATTAAAAACCTCTACAATGAAAATTTTAAATATTTAAAGAAAGAGATTGAGGAAGACATCAGAAGATGGAAGGACCTCCCATGTTCATGGATTGGAAGAATTAGTATTGTGAAAATCACAAACCTACCAAAAGCCATATATTATAGATTCAATGCAATGCAAATCAAAATCCCCTTGACATTTTTCACAGAATTGAAAAAAAAATATCCTAAGATTCATATGGACACACAAAAGACCTTGGATGGCCAAAACAACCCTGAGCTCTAAGAGCAATGCTGGGGGGATTACTATACCAAATATTAAATGTTATTACAGAGCTATAGTCATAAAAACATGTTACTGGCACAAAAATAGACCCATAGATCAATGGAACAAAATTGATGTCCAAAATATGAGTACATGCAATGTTAATCCACCTGATATTTGACAAAGGGGCCAAGAACATTCACTGGAGGAAAGACAGCATGTTCCACAAATGGTGATGGCAAACTTGGATCTCCACCTGTAGAAGAATGAAACCAAACCCCTATCTTTCACCTTGCTCAAAAGTCAACTCCAAATGGATCAAAGACTTCAATGTGAAGTCTGAAACTCTGAAACTGTTAGAAGAAAACATTGGCAATAGCCTACAAGATATAGGTGTAGGAAAGGATTTTCTAAACCAGACTTCAATTGCCCAGGAAACAAGATCAAGAATCAACAAATGGGACCTCATGAAACTAAAAAGCTTCTGTATATCAAAAGAAGCAACCAAGGAAGTGAAGAGAAAACCCAGAGAATGGGAGAAAATCTTCACCAGCAACACATCTGACAGAGGTTTAACATCTAGAATATATAATGAACTCAAAGAATCAATAAATGAAGTAACCCAATTAAAAGATAGGGTAAGGAACTGAACGGAGAGTTCTCAAAAGAAGAAATAAAGATGGCTAAGAAGCATCTTAAAATGTGTTCAACATCACTAGTAATTAGGGAAATGCAAAATAAAACCACTTTAAGGTTTCATCTTACCCCAGTCAGACTGTCTAAGATCAAGAGAATAGATGATACCAAATTTTGGAGATGATGTGGGGAAAGGGGAACATGCATCCACTGCTGGTGGGGCTGTAAACTGGTTCAACCCCTATGGAGAGCAGTGTGGAGAACTCTTATAAAACTACAAATGAACCGACCATTTAACCAGTTATACTGTTCCTTGGCATATACCCAAAGAACTCATCCTATTGCAGAGACACTTGTACATCCATGTTTGTTGCTGCTCTTTTCACAATAGCTAAGAGATGGAAGCAACTTGAACCAGTGTCCAGTCTACAAAGAGGAGGGTCAACACAGAGGAATCATTTCCTCCAAGCTTCCAAGCAAAGCCATGGCTGAGCAAGACCTTTGGCTTATCTTCACATAGATGGAATTGGTAAAAGAATGGAGCCAGGGGCTCCTCCCAAGCTCATGTGACCCCTGAGGAACAGATCCTCAAATGACCTTAAGAGTAAAAATAAATTAGTTTATCTGGGCCAATTGTAGGGTCTTAAACACCCAAAAGGAAAGTCTAACCAAAGATTAATGGGGTCAAGGTAATTTTTCAGAGTCCATATATATAGCTAAAGGCTACATAAGAAGAAACAATGCCAGACAGGAGATGCC
>NW_008354274.1:6151893-6157017 GCF_000622305.1 Nannospalax galili
AGTTTATACTGAGTTCAATATTGTACAACTGTATTAATTCAACTATGAACCTAAAAATTTACAGTCGCTTTTAAAAGAGATGTATCCTTGCTCTTGAAATTGTTACTGAATATGTCAAAGCTGTAATGAAATGCTTCTTCTAATCATGTGGTTATTAAATTTAAAAAAATTTGCAGGTAAATGGATGGATCTATAGTTATACTAAATGAATTAACAGACTCAGAAAAAGAAAAGATGTATGTTATCCCTCATTTGTGGATCCTAGCACCAAAACCTTGTAAGTGAATGCATATCTTGATACAACTGCAGGTACCAAGAATATCTAAGGGAAATTGGGAGGTAAAAGGAAAGAAGGACTGGAGAGAGACAAATAGTAGGATAAAGGTGTTACTAAGGGAGAAATATGTAAAAAGGGGATAGTTAAAGGGCTGGGCGAGGAGGAAGGCCATACAGAGAACTATGGGAATAAAGTGGGGTGGGGGGGATTCTCCAGATTCACAGTAAAAAAAAATCCTTAAGCATAGAAGGAACACTATGGGCATGGAAGAAAGCCCTTCCAGAAGCATTACAGTTGTTAAGTGAAAATCCCCAAATCCCAGTGCCAGAGGTGGGTTGCCTCCCTATGAGCTGTTTGTCTGAGGGGCCCTGGAAGTCTCCAAAACAATAAAGGCCCTTCCTTGCCAATGATGTTGGTTGTACACCAAAAGGGGATGGAGGGATCCTATTGCTGAGGACACTGCTTGATGTGAGTGCAGGAAAGGGAGAAAGTAAGCTTGGACTAAGCTAGAAACTCCATGTCACTGGATGGGTGGTATTCATGGTGCCAAAAGTTGATATGCAGACTATTCTCCTCAACAACAGACCCCTTGTGTTACACTATCAACATACCAAACAAGATGTTCCTGCTGGTGCAACAGTGGAGTGTCTAGTGTAGGTACAACCAGCCAATTTTTGATTGAATATAATCCCCACTTCCAGGGGTGGAACACGCATCTGGTACTGTAGACCAGACCAACCCCCTGTGGCAGGGAAGAATATAGGCCCTAGTGTGAAACCACTGCAATTATTTTGTTAGATGGATGTGATGCACCTGCTAAAGTATCGTCCAAGCATTTGTGTTTGCACAAACTAGGTTATTATGACAGCTACTGTTTAGATGTTCATGCTTCTTGCTGCTTGTGTTTGTTAGCTTGTGTTTTTTAGTCCATGGAAAACTGATGATACAGAAACCCAAAAGTTCAGTGTCTTGCCACAATAGGAGGAACATCACCCCACACCTACCCCCCTTTCCAAGGCTCAGGAACTTTGGGCGAAGAGGTTGGCAGAAAGAATGTAGGAGCCAAAGGAAGGGATGGAGTATTAACTGGAAATGTCCTCTGAACACTATGCTGGCAAGCTATAGTCCCACCTTCACATGCTTATCAAGGATTCGAGGGGGGAGTCAGTTACCCCTCCCACCAAATCAGTCAACCTTAGCTGTATGTGGGGGAGGGGCTAAGGATATATAAGATGAGAACACCAGGAGGCACCTCTCTCACCATTTTCTGCAGCTGTTGGGAAATCACAGGATTTATATTTGAGTGTGGACTTTTCAGGGCAGCCATAAATGGGTGGGGGTGCCCACTCCTCTGTAAATAAACCCCCCAGCCTATGCTCTTTAAAAGAAAAGAAAAGAAAATGATTGGTGTTTGGATAGATGGATGAGAGGGATCTACTAGACCACAAGTGGATAGACTTGCACTGAGGAACATCTGGGGACACCGACTTGACACAATGGGCCTTAACATCCAGGACAGAGTATATGGGCACCAGTTGGGAGGGGACTATGCGAGGATGCTGGTGGAGATGGGGCTATAAAGATAATTCAGATTGTTTGACATATTCTGTATGAAATACAACAAAATTTAATAAAAACAAATTTTAAAATGTATTAGCATTTACATAATTAATGTTGTTTTGTCATGCACTGTATCTGAATATGAAGCCCTATGTTCTTCAACTTCAAATAGCATTGAAAATTTATTTATTAAGTTTTATGTATTTATTTTTATTTTATGTGTATGAGTGTTCTATCTGTATGCATGTTGTTGCATCCATGGGAGCAAAGCCTGTGGAGAAGAGAAGAGGATGTTGGAACCTCTGGAACTGGAATTATAGAAAGTTAGTAGCTGCCATGGTTACTGGGGACTGAATCCAAGTCCCCTGTATGAGCAGTCACTGTACTCAAGTACTCAGCCATCCCCCATCTCTGGACATTTTATTTTGTATTAATGTGCATGTGTGTGTGTGTGTGTGTGTGTGTGTGTGTGTGTGTGATGAGATGATGTGCATTGGGGGGCATGCATGCCCTGGCAAACAAATGGAGGTCAGACCACAACTGAGTGCTGTTTCTGTCCTTCCACATATCTTTGGGTTCCAGGAATTAAACTCATGTCTTCAGGGTCACAGTAAATGCCATACCATCTTGTAGGTCCCAGACTCATAATTTCTTTTTAACTTCTCTGCATGTCACACATTTTTGTTTGTTATAGTTAAATGATTAATGCAATTCTGCCAATAGTTATTCTAACCCACAATTCATCTGTGTTATGTTACTAATATGGTATTAATGGCATTACTCCAAATATTTAACAAAATCTTACTTTGAAATACTGATGCCCTCCCTTTGGTCATTTGGTCCATTCTTTCCAGCCTTGTGGCCCTGGAGTGAACTTATATCTCCACCCACTGTCTTCCTCCATTATCTGTGAACTGAGGACAACAGAATGGAAAGCCTACTCATGCAGGGCATTATGTTTAGCAATACAAATCTTCACACTTCTTAATCCAAACATAATCATCTATGAGCACCTGTTCCTTGTCAGTAACCTTCAAGGAACTAAGAAGATGCATGCCATGGAGGGCAGAAGTTTTAAATTTGACCTGTATGTAGGTTGAAAAAATAATAAATGCATATGTAGATAATATCCTGTATTAAATTCCCTCATTCAGTTCACACATTGATGTTGTATTGCTAAGAAATTTTCTTGAGAAAATGCTGCCTGCAATATATCTAGAATGATTAAAAACTGTGATGCAAGGTCAGGGTCAATAGTAGAATTAAATCCATAATGGATGGATTAGGAAGTCACTGCTTTTAGTTACTTGGTAATTAGTTACATGGTATGTGGAGCACCTACCATGCTCCACTGGTTAGTTCCATACCTGCACCCATGCAGTTGACCCTACTTAAACTCAGACTCACAAAGTAAAGCAAAAAGTCACATGAACCTGAGAAAGGGATTTGTATAGAAGTGGGTGGGGTTGATGGAGATGAGAGGGCATAAGAGAGGGTGAGAGGTGAGAGGTATCAGAATATGTTATACTCGGATATTAAATTGTCAAAGATTAAATTTAATCTTAAAAAGAACTAAAACCGATATGTACTTATCTCTGTGATAGGACCCATGAGCCCCTTGCATATATGTTCAATATTGATATACCTGAGTCATACTTCACCTCTATTTTCAAGTTTTTGAGAAACCTCCACAATGATGTCCAAATGGCTGCAACAGTTTGTGCTCCTACCTATTTTGAAAGAGATTCCTTTTCTCCACTTCAAAGACAAGTACCAGGTAAATCAACATGAGACGTGGGAATGTTTATTTTCCTCACATCCATACCCCATTATGCATTTTAAGGGCATAGAAAAACATTACCCAATTCTCTAACAATAGGCTACACCCCTGAGATCTTGTGCCAACTCTCACTATCACTAAATGCTTGGCAGAAACCTTAAAACACATTAGCCTTTGGGGACATCTACCTAAACCACAGCAATTGCTGACCACTTACGTTTCTAACACTGTATTAGAAAATAGCCACTGGGGCGGGGCAGATGGCTCAGCAGTTAGAGCACTTGCTCTTCTTGCAGAGGACTTGAGTTTGGTCCCTAGAACACACAGTGTCTCACAACTGCCTGTAACTCCAGTTCCAGGGGATTTCATACCCTCTTTTGGCTCTTGCAGGCACTGCACACATGTGCTGCACATACATACATGCAGACAAATACTCATACACATACAAATAAAAACATAACTCATTTTTAATGAGCTTTTGAAATTTCATACAATAATTCTTAATCAAATTTAGACCCCATCCCCGATCTGTGCCTCCCCCATCCCTCTACCAGACCTCATGTATTCCAACACACATGTTAAGTCCTATCTAGTCAAGCATTTGTACTCAGAGGCCCTTCAGTGTAAATTAGTCCACTGGAGTCTAGTCAGCCCATCTAGAGATTGTATGTAAGGCATACTCTGCCTCATTCTGTAGCAATCAGTCTCCAATGGTTCTCAGTTCTGTGCTGCCTGCTACCCATTTCTCTCCCCTCCTCTGGGTCCTTGTTTAACTGAGTTGGCATGGGTCCTGTGCTCAATGCCATCATAGCCACAAGTTCACACATGTAAGCTTCCAGTGGCCTGAAAACCTCTGCTTCCCTGTGTTCACGATCTAGCCCTGATTTTTACAATCTTTTCACCCCCTCTTCTGCCATGGTCCCTGAGGTATGGGTGGGTGAGGTTCAATATAGGAGTCCTATCCAAGGATAGACATTCTGCAGTCTCTTAGTCTTTAAAACTTGACTAGTTGTGGCCTTTTGTGTGTATCACACTCTGTTATAAAAGGAAACTTTACTGGTGAGAGTTGAGGGATGCATTAGTTTTCTCTCTACCCCTTGTTCCACTAAGTTCCATGAGCCTTAATTGTTGAGGTTCAACTATAGATGTGCCAACTAGTACTGAGCATCTCTCTGCTGGCTCCAAGAGTTCCGTGGTTCTTGGCAAGAGTGCTGTTTGACAAAGTTCCAGCCAAAAGCCAATGACCGCTGCTCTTTTGGTGGATATCCCTTCCCCAGTTACTCCTGGTTTTTGTAATTTGTATAACCTTCTCTTCTTTAAGTATTCTGATAATCAACTCTGATGATGGAATGGGAAACTAAACTGGGAAAATCTCTGCCTTTAGCAGAATTATTATGTTACTGAAACAAAATGAAAGTAATAAGATAGACAACTCCCTCTTATGACTATGATTTCATTTGGACCTGCATTTGTGATTAATAATGAGGCTTGGTTTCCCCTAAAAGGA
>NW_008354274.1:6157051-6160562 GCF_000622305.1 Nannospalax galili
CTCCTTCTTGGATAGAAAGATTCACTAAGTCAGTAAAAAGCTGGTGGTGCATGACCTCTAAAGAAAACTTGCCTATTCTTTTGCAAAGACTAAAAGTGATTCAAAGAGCCCTTAAAGATAAGTGGCAACAAAATAATAAAGGATATTGAAATAGAGAAAATAATCATATGACTCAAAGAGTACAAAATGTTCAGGAAGAAATAGCAAAAGGGAAAGGAAAAAGATAAATTGGAATATTGGTTAGACAATATATAAAGAGTTAGTTATTCCCATTCCCATGAGAAAAATAATTCTCTCAAATATACACGCCCACCTGTAAATATTAAATTCAAAAAATTAAAGGGCAGATGGGGACAGGCTGTCTTACACTTCTATGATAAAATAGAAACTGCAAGGCTATAAAGAAAACAATGAAGACATTGCTTGGCTGTGTTAAGAAAAGGTTAATCATTGAACTTTGTACTTTCCTTTTACTGTGATTATTGAAAAATATTGTACACTGAGAAATACTGTGCAAACTCATGGTTTGATTTATGGTCTGATGCTTTGCTGCTATTGTAAGCTTTCTAATTATAAATAAAGGTTGTAGAAGGCTGCTTTCAGAAGAGAAATAAAAGACATTCAGGCTGACCTCCCCTGAGAGGGTCAGTCAACAGCCTCTACTAGAACTGCAATTGTGGCTTCTGGTACAGTCATTTCTATGCCGCAGTTACCTTCACCCCTTCAGGCCCCAGGCTCAGCTGGAGCTGGACTCCAGCATCTCTCAAATGTATAGTCTCTGTGTATGACCAGTTGTGCAATTCTGCAGTAGCCTCCATCTGTTTCAAAAAGAAGCCACTTTAATGAGTGGTATAATGGTAAAGCATAATGGTATGCTTGTCTGTAAATATAAGGATTGATATTTAGCATATAGTAAGACATTTCATTTGTCTAGAAATATGAACGAGATAGGATTTTCTCGAAGATCTGTGTCATCCCTGTTGTGTATATTTGACTGGGTTTACAGTGTCATCCATGAGTCCACTCCCATTGAGAGGGTTTAAACTCCATAGATAACCATTGACTACTCCCAGATAACAGTGCTACTACTGCACTGATAGAGGTAGTTTGCCTGCTGTGCTGGTCGTTATGGTTATTAATCTTCAGAGCCAGGTTGTACAATTGATTGCTTTTCTCCCTTGACAGTTTGCACATCACTATCAAGCATTATGATACCAATTTTGGTTAGAAGGCTTCTGGGTCAGTTTCTACTCCATTGTTTCAAGTCCTGTATTTCAAGTATTTCCTGTCTTCAGCAATAGGGTCTTATATACTAGTTATGGGAGATAACCAAGAGGTTTGGCAATTGCTGGTGTTATTTTGGGAGTTTCCTGAGCCACTCTCAACAACTAGTCAAAAGGAGGTCTCTTCTGCCTGACTCCATGTTCCTTGTCAAGTGGCTCCCAGGTATACGTATGCACTAATGTTCAGACTCTGTATGTGCATATGCCATGGTGTTCAAGGGCATCCTAGCCTCCCAAGAGCTCACAGTGCATCATGCAGAGTTCACTGTCCATTGTACAGAGCTCACCATGCCTTGTATGGAGCTCGCCATGCATTGGGTCACAGAGCATTGCATAGATCTCATAGTGCATTGCGCAGAGCATAC
Source organism: Nannospalax galili (assembly GCF_000622305.1). Lineage (NCBI taxonomy): Eukaryota > Metazoa > Chordata > Mammalia > Rodentia > Spalacidae > Nannospalax > Nannospalax galili. The sequence continues at coordinate 6,158,700 of NW_008354274.1, forward strand.
AGTACACTATATAGAGCTCACAGGACATTACATAGGGCTCACAGGACATTATATAGAGGTCACAGTTCTCCAGAACAGAGATCATTGTTTTCCTTATAAGAACTATTTAGTGCAACTTTATTTCTTTATGGATCTCATAATGGCCTGTACTTAGCTAACATTGCAACTTGTAGAGATCATAGTGTTCAGTATGGGGCTTAGGACCATGTATAGAGGTATTAATGCCCTATATAGTTATCATGTTTCCCTGTGTGAGGTCATATTATCCCGAATAGCCTGCACAATATTCTGTGTGTAGCTCATAGTGCCTTTGTGGAGGTCATAGTTCCTGGCACAGAACTCATCACTCCTGGATAGAGGTTATACTGCTCTGTGCATCTGGCATATTGTCCTATTGAGCTCATCTTGCCTGGTGTAGAATCAGAGTGCACTTGTAGTTCACTGGATGTAGATCATAATGCTTCTGTGCAGAGAGCATAGCGCACCTCTATGGGACTCATGATGTACTGTATAGAACACATTGTACCACTTGTAGAATGCCTAATGTCCTATGTAGAGCTCATAATGCTCTGTGTGGAGCTCAGGTTGATCCTGTATAGAGGTCATAGCTCTGTGTAGAGCACATAGCTCACTTTACAAACCTCATATGCATCTGTTCATGCTGATAATACATATGTATGGAGCTGAGCAAACACCTGTGCAAAGCTGACAGTGTCCTGTATGGAGTTCAGAATGCACCCACATTAGGGTCACAGAGCTCATAATGCCATGGCCACAGCTCATAGTGCCCTTCTGTTGCGCTCATAGTGTGCCCACATAGAGTTCACAATGCCTTCGTGTAGCTCATGGTGCTCTTGCACAGAGTTCACAATGACCTGCATGAGCTCACTATGCTCTTCACAGAGCTCACAATGTTCTTTCTGTACAGAGCTCAAATTGTACTTGCTGGGGTTCTTAGATCCCTTGATAAAACTCACAGTCACAGGCATACAGATCTCTATATAGTAGTCTATCGAGTATAACAGTGGTATAGGAATCCCAGTGTACCAGTGTAGAGCTCATAGTAAGTACAGAACTCACTCCCTGCACATCTCATCTCACTTGTACAGATGTCACAGCGGCCCCTACAGAGCCCATCCTGTATTGTATACGTCTCATATGGCATTTTATGGAAGTTCTAGTGCCTTTTGTAGACTTTATAAGCCTTGTATATAGGCTTTATTGCTCTAGATAGATATGCTATCGCCATGTACTGCACTGCTATTGCTCCATATACACCTCACAGGGGCCTGAATGGAGCACTTTGTGCACTGTACAGAACACAGAGTAGCCTCTACAGGAGTCAGAGTGGACTGTACAGAACACAGAGTAGCCTCTATAGCAGTCAGAGTGCACTGTACAGAACACACAGTAGCCTCTACAGGAGTCAGAGTGGACTGTACAGAACACAGAGTAGCCTCTATAGCAGTCAGAGTGCACTGTACAGAACACAGAGTAGCCTCTACAGGAGTCAGAGTGGACTGTACAGAACACAGAGTAGCCTCTATAGCAGTCAGAGTGCACTGTACAGAACACAGAGTAGCCTCTACAGGAGTCAGAGTGGACTGTACAGAACACAGAGTAGCCTCTATAGCAGTCAGAGTGCACTGTACAGAACACAGAGTAGCCTCTACAGCAGTCAGAGTGGACTTTACAGAACACAGAGTAGCCTCTACAGCAGTCAGAGTGGACTGTACAGAGCTGACTGTGGACTGCATGAAGCTCACAGTCACATGTTTAGAGCTCAAAGTCCTTGGGACAGTGGTGTGTACAGGCCTCACAGTGAACTCACAGTGAATGAGAGGGCTATATGGATCTCACAAT
>NW_008354274.1:6161700-6177103 GCF_000622305.1 Nannospalax galili
GGGCTTAGGACCATGTATAGAGGTATTAATGCCCTATATAGTTATCATGTTTCCCTGTGTGAGGTCATATTATCCCGAATAGCCTGCACAATATTCTGTGTGTAGCTCATAGTGCCTTTGTGGAGGTCATAGTTCCTGGCACAGAACTCATCACTCCTGGATAGAGGTTATACTGCTCTGTGCATCTGGCATATTGTCCTATTGAGCTCATCTTGCCTGGTGTAGAATCAGAGTGCACTTGTAGTTCACTGGATGTAGATCATAATGCTTCTGTGCAGAGAGCATAGCGCACCTCTATGGGACTCATGATGTACTGTATAGAACACATTGTACCACTTGTAGAATGCCTAATGTCCTATGTAGAGCTCATAATGCTCTGTGTGGAGCTCAGGTTGATCCTGTATAGAGGTCATAGCTCTGTGTAGAGCACATAGCTCACTTTACAAACCTCATATGCATCTGTTCATGCTGATAATACATATGTATGGAGCTGAGCAAACACCTGTGCAAAGCTGACAGTGTCCTGTATGGAGTTCAGAATGCACCCACATTAGGGTCACAGAGCTCATAATGCCATGGCCACAGCTCATAGTGCCCTTCTGTTGCGCTCATAGTGTGCCCACATAGAGTTCACAATGCCTTCGTGTAGCTCATGGTGCTCTTGCACAGAGTTCACAATGACCTGCATGAGCTCACTATGCTCTTCACAGAGCTCACAATGTTCTTTCTGTACAGAGCTCAAATTGTACTTGCTGGGGTTCTTAGATCCCTTGATAAAACTCACAGTCACAGGCATACAGATCTCTATATAGTAGTCTATCGAGTATAACAGTGGTATAGGAATCCCAGTGTACCAGTGTAGAGCTCATAGTAAGTACAGAACTCACTCCCTGCACATCTCATCTCACTTGTACAGATGTCACAGCGGCCCCTACAGAGCCCATCCTGTATTGTATACGTCTCATATGGCATTTTATGGAAGTTCTAGTGCCTTTTGTAGACTTTATAAGCCTTGTATATAGGCTTTATTGCTCTAGATAGATATGCTATCGCCATGTACTGCACTGCTATTGCTCCATATACACCTCACAGGGGCCTGAATGGAGCACTTTGTGCACTGTACAGAACACAGAGTAGCCTCTACAGGAGTCAGAGTGGACTGTACAGAACACAGAGTAGCCTCTATAGCAGTCAGAGTGCACTGTACAGAACACAGAGTAGCCTCTACAGCAGTCAGAGTGGACTTTACAGAACACAGAGTAGCCTCTACAGCAGTCAGAGTGGACTGTACAGAGCTGACTGTGGACTGCATGAAGCTCACAGTCACATGTTTAGAGCTCAAAGTCCTTGGGACAGTGGTGTGTACAGGCCTCACAGTGAACTCACAGTGAATGAGAGGGCTATATGGATCTCACAATGCTGTAGATAGAGGTCAGACTGGCCTGTATAGCGCATACAGTGGCATGTATGGAGCTCACAGTATCATATAAATGTCACAGTGACATATATAAAGGTCACACTGGCCTGTGTGGAGCCCATAGAATCCTGTACAGAACTCACAGTGTCCTTTATAAAGCTCACAGTCCCCTGTATGTGTGGATAATGGTCTGTAACGTGTTTACAGTGTGAAGCTCACAGTCCCCTGTATGGAATTAGAAGTGGCCTGTGTAGATCTCACAGTGACCTGTATGCAGTTCACAGTGGCCTGTTCATAGATCACAATCTCCTTTCTGGAGCTCACAGTGGTCTGTATGGAGTGTTCACCTACATGAAATTCACAGTGGCCTATTTATAGGTCTTTGAGGACTATTTGGAACTCATAGTGGCCTCTATGGAGTTCACAGTGGCCTATATGGATATTAAAATGCCATATATAGAATGCACAGCAGCCTGTATGTATTACTGTGGTCTGCATACATCACACAGAACCTGTGAGGAGATAATAGCAGCTTGTATGGAGCTCACAGTAGCTGTGAGAAGTTCAGTGTATTCTTAATGGATCTCACAGTGGCCTATGTGGAGTTAAAGTGGTTTGTGTAGATGTCAGTTACCTGTATACAGGTCACTCTGTCCTGTATGGATGCAGAGCGGCCTAAACAGAGCTTATGATAGTCTCTATCAAGTCACAGAACCCTGTACAGAGCACACTGTAATGTGGATGAAACTCACAGTGACATGTATGGAGTTTATAGTGGTCTGTATGTGGCTCACAGCACCCTATAAGGAGATCATAGTAACTCATGTGGAGGTCACAGTGTGCAACACACGGTGCCTTTATGGAGCTCATGGCGTCTGTATACAGCCTACAGCACCCTGAAAGGAACTGTGTGGAATTCACAGTAGCATTTATGGATCAGACAGTGGCATGTACAGCACTCATAGTGGCCTGTAAGGAGCTCACAGTGACTTGGATAGAATACACAGTGAGCTGTGTGCATCTCACAAGATCTTGATAAAATTCATGGTGACTTGAAGAAATCCACAGTGCCCAGTGCTCACAGTGACCTGTATGGACATGGAGTGGTTTGTGTATGTCTCAAATTGTCATTATGCAGATTACAGTGGTCTACATGCAGCTCACAGTGGCCTGTATGGATGAACAGTGGCCTGTATGGGTGCATAGTGGTCTATATGGATGAACAGTGGCCCATATGGACACAGAATGGCTTGTATGAAGCTCACAATGGTCTGTTTGGAGCTCACAGTCATCTTTGGAATTCATTGAGCCCTGTATTGAGCACACAGCTCACAGTGGCCTCTTTACAGCTGACAGTACCCTCTCTGTAAAGAGATCATAGTAACTTGAGTAGAGCTCATGGTGTGCAGTGAGCAGTTCACAGTATCCTGTATGGAGCTCACAGTAGCCTGAATGGGGTTCACAGGGGCCTGTGTGGATCCTAAAATGCCATATAGACAGGTCACACTGGCCACTTTGGAACTCACAGTGCTCTGTTTAGAGATCACAGTGACATGTTTGGAGAACACAGCATCCTGTATACAGCAAACGGCGCCCTGTAAGAGATCATAGTAGCTTGTATGGAGTTTACAGTAGCCAGTGTATAGCTCACAGTGGCCCATCTGGAGCTATGAGTTAGGTCAATCTCACAGTGACCTTGTTGTGGCCTGTATGGACACATAGTGATGTGTACAGAGCTCACAAGGAACTCTACTGAGTGAAAGAATCATCCATTTAGTGAAAGGGTGCTGAGCTCACAGTTACAAGTGTGGAGCTCACAGTGTCCTGTATATAGCCTATAGCACCTCTAAGAGATCATAGCTTGTATGGAGCTCATGGTGTGCAGTAAACAGCTCCCAGTGTCCTGTATGGAGCACACAGTGGCCTGAATGGAGCTCACTTTCACCTGCATGAGATCCACAGTGGCCTGTCTAGAGGTCTTAGTGGACTTAGTGGACTTCATGGAACTTGTAGTGGCCTGAATGGGGTTCTCAGGGGCCTATGTGGATCCTAAAAATGACTTATAGACAAGTCACACTGGCCCGTATGGAACTCACATTGTTCTGTTTAGAGATCACAGTGACATGTTTGGAGAACACAGTGTCCTGTATACAGCAAACAATACTCTGTAAGAGATCTAGTAGCCAGTGTACAGCTCACAGTAGTCCATCTGGAGCTATGAGTGGTTTGTCGGTCTCACAGTGGCCTGTTTGCTGCTCTCTGTGGCCTGTATGCAGCTGACTCTGGCCTCCATGGACACCTAATGATATGTATAGAGCTTACAAGAGACTCTACTGAGTGAAAGAATCTTGTATAGAGTACACAGTGAAGGGTGCTGTGACAAGTGTGGAGCTCACAGTGGCCTGTATACAGCCTACAGCACCTGTAAGAGATCATAGTAGCTTGTATGGAGCTCACAGTGTGCAGTTTGCAGCTCACAGAGTCCTGTATGGAGCTCACATGGGCCTGTATGAAGTTAAAATTTCCATGTATGAGTGAACAGACAGTGAACTGTGCAGAGCTGACAGAAGCACAGGATAAAATACACAGTGGGAGGCATGGATCTTACAGGGGCCTATCTGGAGCTCAGAGTGGCCTGTGTGGAGCTAAGAGTGGTTTGTGTGGATCTGTAGCCTGTATGTAGCACACTGTGATCCTGCGTGAACGCAGTGACCTGTACAGAGCTCACAGTGTCTTTATTGACTCAAATAACCATCTACAGAGCAGGCAGTGACCATTATTGCACCCATAGGAAAATTTATAGAGTTCAGAGTGCCCTGTAAATAGCTCACAGCTTCCTGTAACAGATCATAGTAGCTTGTCTGGAGCTCTCGGTGTTCAGTGCATGGCTCACAGTGTCCTGTATGGAGCTCACAGTGGCCTGTATAGATGCACAGTGGCATTTATGGATGCACAGTGGTTTTTATGGATGCACAGTGGCCTGTGTAGAGCTCACCTTAGAGGGTTTGGAAATAAGAGTGGGCTGTGTAGATGTCATAGTTAGGAATGTGTAGTTTTAACTTTCTCCCGGTCAATGTTAGGATTAGAAGGTAAAAGAGTCTCTGGTAGGAAAGAGCAACCAACCTCCTAGAATCCATATCGGCCTTTATTAGTCAGTGAGGGGTGACTACTGACCAGCGGGGATCTGCAGGAGCCACAGAGGCCAGAGAGCAGGGAGCTTAAGTACTTTTGTGTAGGTAACAGTGCCATGGGTTGGGTAGAGGATTTTCAAGGCCTGCATTCTTTTCTCATAGATAAGGATCTCAGAGGGCTTGAGGGAAAGATTCAAGGTTTACATGTTTTCTCTGAGAGCAGAGTAGAAATTCAAGGCTGGGGTCCTAGACATGCTTATTTGAAAAGCACGGGTTGCTTTATGGTTTCTGGTTAATGGACATGTCCCTTCAACAGTCGTCTGTTTGCAGTTTACTTTGGCCTGTATGGATGCAGAGTGAGCTGTTCAGAGCTCAGAGTGGTCTTTACAGCAGCCTGTAAGGAGATCAGAGTAGCTTGTATCGAGCTCACAGTGACCAGTGTGCAGTTCATGGATGTACAGTGGCCTGTATAGATACAGAGTGGCCTGGATAAAGCTCACAATATCTGGGTTTGTGCTCACATTGGCCTGTTCAGAGCTCATGGTGGTCTCTATTGAGTCACAGAACACTGTACAGAACACAAGTGGCCAATATTGAGATCACGGGGACATGTGTAGAGCTCATGTTGGTCTTTATACAGTCCCAAGCATCCTATAAGACCACAATCGTTTGTGTGGAGCTCACAGTGTCCTGCATGGAGCTCTCAGTGTCTGTGAGAAGTGCACAGAGGTCTGTAACAGTTGACAGTGTTCTATAAAGAGATCATTGAGGTCTTAGTGCTCTTCCAGTGAGGTTTCAGTGCACTTGTATAGAAGCCTAATGCTGTGTGCATAGATCACAGTGCCCAGTGTAGAAACCAAAAAGCCCTGTGCTGATCTCACTGAGCACTTGTACATATGATTCATAAAGTGTAATGTGTAGCTCATAATGCACCTGCATATATCTCATAGTGTTCAGGAAAGCTCATAATGAACTTATTATATCCTACATAGATCTCATAGTGCCCTATAAAGAGCTCACAGTGAACCTGCATAGTTCCCATAAATCCTGGTGGAGAGCTCACAGTGTACCTGTTAGAGTTCATATACCGAGCTCATAGTGCAGCAGCTACAGATCTCAGTGCCCCAGTACAGAAATCATGATACCCTGTATGGAACTCTCAGTTCATGTGAACATCTCACAATACCTGCAGTGAGTTCATACTGGCCTTCTCAGTGTAATTAATAGTGCTCACAATGCTTTTTAGGATCTCGTAGTGCCTTGCATAGAGGTTATACTTCCACTTCTGGATCTCTGTGGGCCTGTATTGTGCTCATGTTGCCAGGGAGGCTTCAAATGCCCTCTATGGAGCTCTCACAGTGCCATGCATGGAGCTCATAGGGCTCCTAAACGTGTATTACTGCCCACTTGAGATCTATCTGTGAAATTTTATTTAATTCATGTTTATTTATTTCAAGCATGTATGAAGTTTAGAATATATTTCTCAGAGAACATAGTGCCCAGTATTGAATGTACTGTCTGTGTAGAGGCTTTAATTTTCTGTGTAGATACTCTAGAGATCATAATTCTCTGTATAGATTTCATGTTTTCATATAGTAAACTCATATGACCCTGTGCAGGACCCCTAGTGCACAAAGAGAGCTCTTAGTATGCGACAGACCAGCCCAGACTGGGGCAGTTCAGTTCGACGGGAACAGGGTCGTCGAGAGGGTGGACAAGGAGTTGGCTAGTGACAAACAGACGCAAAGGAGCTTGATGAAAGTCTGAGTGTAATTTTGCAGCTGCAGAGCTCAGATTATAAATTACAAAGTTACATGATTACATCAATAAGCCATTGTTTTACAGTTTAACCATTTTCTAAGAGTTCTGATTCCAGAGACAAAAGTGAAACACAGGTGAATCAAAATACATTGTCAAACATTAACTAGTGCTGAACAGAAAGTTTCTGTTTTTCATCTTGGTGAGTCACATTAGAGACTTTTAAAATTCATATTCTGTGGTTACACAATGAGCTGACCCCAAACCACTATGTACTTTCAATACTAGCTCTATAGTCATTAATAATTCTATTTGAATTCCAAGTCAATCACATTAATGTTGCTTTATATCTGCCTTTTTTTCCCTGTTCATTAATATGTCCCAAACCCCTTTAGGTCAGTGTCCCATTCTAAACCTGTAGCTCTCATGAAATCCTTCCAAGTATGGGACTTATAATATAAACATAACTATTTCATCTTACTAAAGGCAGTGATAACAGTGCCAAGGACACTAGGTGCTTTCCGGGCCCCCAGAAAGCCCAAGATACAGTGACAGTTGGAAAAATAATAGCAAGTAAAGCATGCCAAGTACACTGCATGTTTCTCAGCACAACCAACTCCAAGAGGCAACCTTCCTTGAAGTTCCAGCCTCAACCCACGGAGGATCTCACATGGGCTCCATTGGAGATGGCGTGACATTAGTAGATCTACAAAACTCACTTACTGAGTTCAGGACCACAAGTCGAGGGTGGGGGAGGAGGAAGGAGACACAGGCTAGGCTGAGAGCGGAGATGGCAGACAATGGCTCACCCTGCTAAGACTGAAAGGGTAAGTAGGTCTGGGATGGGATAGGATCTCCTGACACGAGGAAATCCCTCTCAAGTCATTCTTGACAGAAGATTCCAGAACAATAAACTGATGAATAGAAGATGAATAGAAGATTAGGAGAAGAGTGATAATCCCAACACTACTCCACACTTATTGCTCCAGCACACCTCAGTCATTTATTTGAATGTGAACAAACTACACATCATAACAACATTTGGCGTCTACAATGGTGCAGGGCTGTCTTCAGGCTACTGTAGTAGTTTTATATGTAAAAATTAAATTTAACGAATCACATAGCATCAAGAATGTGTTTTCTCTCTAAACTTTTGAAGAGAGTTTCTCTCTGGTCTCCACAAAATAATATAACACTTGGGGACAAAGATGCAGCCTAGCAAACCCATACAGGAAGCCAGGATGGAGAAGACCTCCACAGCTACCATGACCTTCCCCTCGGCAATGTGGTAGACAGCAGGAAGGTGACCCAGACACTGCAGAACACCAGCATGCTGAAGGTCAGGAACCTGGCTTCATTGAATGTGCTGGGCAGGTTCCTAGCTAGGAAAGCCATGGTGAAGCCCAGAGCCAGAAATCCCAGGTATCCCAGGCCACAGTAGAAGGCAGTGACTGAGCCCTCATTGCACATGATGATGATGTGGCCATGCTCAGAGTGTGCATCCATGTCAGCAAAGGGAGGCGATGTTTCCAGCCAGATTCCACAGAGAGCCACTTGGATCAGATACAGACGGGAATGATGAAGGTAGGCAGTCCTGACAGAAGCACCTACCTCACCCTTCTTCCCAGAACAGCGATCTTGAAGGCCAGAGCACAGTAATGGTTTTCGCCAAGACAGTGGACACAGCCAGAGTGAAGAGAACCCCAGATGTGATCTGCGGGTGGCTGTGTTGGGATGTCCAATGAAGGGCAAGGAGCAGAGAAAACAGAAGGTGAGGGCGATGAGCAGGATGTAGCTGAGAGTCCGGTTGTTGGCCTTCATGATGGAGTGTCCTGGTGCTTCACAAAGACCCAAAGAACAAGAGCTGTGAGTGCAGACAGGCAGAGGGCAGTGCAGGCCAGAGCCATCCCCAAGGGGTCTCCATAAGCCAGAGAGGTCACAGCTCTCTGTAGGCAGAGGGTTTTCCCTGTTAGCATACTGCTCTGTTGGACACTTCACACACTCTTCCATATCTGATGCACAAAGCAAAGAATAGTCAGCACAGCGTAATATTTCTCTGTTATTCAAAGGATTCTTCTAGTAAGTGCTTTGGGAAGAGGTAATAAAATGCTTTTTATGTTGCTGTAAATAACAGTGAAATATATTTTTAAAAATTAGCATCTACATAGTGAAAGTTGCCTCTTCATACATTATATCTGTATATGCATCCTAATGCTTTTCAACTTCAAATATCATTGATGATTTTATTTTAGAAAGGTTATATGATTTATTTATTTTTAAAGTGTATGAGTGTTTTGCCTGCATGTAAGTTCAGCAGTGCATGCAATGCCCTTAGAGGCTAGAATGGAGTGTTGGATGGCCTGGAACTTGTTTTACAGATGGAAACTTAGACATTATCATTATTGGGAACTGAACTCAGGTCCACCACAAGAGCAGGCAGTCTTCTTGTGTGCTGAGCCATCTCCCTTGCCCTGAACATTTTCTTTTTCATTAATACGTTTGTATTGTGCGTGTGTGTGTGTGTGTGTGTTTGTGTGTGTTATCAATACTACCCCAAACTTTTCACATAACAAATCATAGGTTGAAATATGTCCTCTCTCTGGCCATTTGGTCCATTCTTTCCAGCCTTGTGGCCTGGCCTGAACTCATATCTCCACCCACCGTCTTCCTTCCTTCTCTGTGAACTGAGGACAAAATAGAAAAGCTACTTATTCTATGCTACAGGGAGGTATACTTAGCAACACAGATCTTCATACTTCTTAATCCAAACATAGTTACTTGTGAGCACCTGCTCTTTGTCAGTAACCTTCAAGGAACTAAGAAGATGCATGTCATGCAGAGCATGGATCTTACATCTGACCTCTATGTGGGTTGGAAAAAATAATGCATGCATATTTGGATAATACTCTGTATTAAATCACTCATGTAGACCATACATTAGTGTCATGTTGCCAAGAAATTTCCTTGATAAAATGCTCCCTGCCGTGTTTCTAGAATGAATACAAACTGTGATGCAAGGTCAATATCATCAGTCTTATAAATTACGTGACTAATTAGAGAAGGAGGAGATTTCATGTCTTCAGTTTCCTTCAGGCCTCTTCAAGCGCATATGAGAAGGGTCAATTGGCAGAACTTTCTCTCAAACAACGTGGTTACCTGTTTCATTTTAAATCTCATTTTCTGGGCATGGGAAACAATCAAAACAGCAGGTCATCTTTCCCTCCTGGTGAGATTTCCAGAACCCAGGACTACAAGGCACACTGCACACAGAGGGAATCTCAGGAAAACCACAGAGGTGTTGGTAAAGAGAATTAACTCTTCATAACCGTATGTTCAGTCACTAATAAAATTATTTTTGATATGCCTACAATTCAGTAGAATTTTCCACTCCATTTACTCCACTAACTGGTAGTTTCTATCTATAGAAACAAACTGATGAAAACTGTGTTTCCTTACAAATATTAAAATGATAGAAAGAAAAATTTGTAGTTAATATGACATAAGCAATCCCAGACTGCACAAGACTTTGGTTATTTAAGTTCAGTGTCAAGCCGTGCTATTACGTCTAACCCACCTGTCTATGTTCCATGGTCCACTCTGTCATGTCTTCATGTAAATACAATTGTTGACCATGTGGAAAATATGGGAGAACTATCTTATTTTCATCTTTAATCCAAGACCTTCTGGGAAATAACAAAGGTGTGATTGTCCTACACTGCATCTGATTTTCCGTTCTGATTCATATTCACTTGGTGTCCAACAGGATTAGTAAACTGGATGTTCCTCAGAAGGTGATGCAGCTAAAAGAGTTGTTATCAATTTATACAAGTAAGGTGTTTTATAGTTTTATCAACTATAACGTATATTTTATTAATGTATTATTTATATAGTAAAGTATACGCAAAAAAATAAAAACCCAGAAGGTGGAGAATGTTTCTTTTTTGAGGTTCTAAGAATATTTTATTATTTTTTAAAAACATTTTAGTGAGCTTTTGTACATTTCATACAATAGTTCTTAATCAAATTTAGACCCTCTCCCCCACCCGGACCCACACACTCAATTCCCCTACTGGATCTCTTGTATTCCACTACACATGTTAAGTTCTATCCAGTCAAGCATTTGTACCTAGATGTCCTTCGGTGCAAATTCATCTACTTGGAGTCTAGTCAGCCTATCTAGAGGTCATTGTTAAGGCCTACTCTCCCTTACCCAACAGTGATCAGTCTCCAATAGTACCCAGACAAGGGCCAACCTACCACCCATTATCCTTGCTCCTCTCTGGGCCCTTGTCTGATTGAGTTGGCATGGGTCCTGTGCAAAGATGACATACTTTGGACACAGGACTTGGAGCAATGGAGCAGGAACTGGCCTGGAAACTTTCTACTGGAAGTTTAACTCTCATTTTTTCAGAGAATACTATTCAGGCTGCTAAGGGAAAAAAACAATCAATGTTCCAACCCAGCCCTAATGCCTAATAGCCATAATGACCAGCAGAGCAAACTGCCTCTACTGGTATGGTAGTGGCACTGTTATCTGGGGGGGATCAACAGCTATCTAATTGGACTTAAAGCCCTTTCAATGGGAGTGAACACATGGGTGGCACTGTAAACACAGCCAATACACATGACTGGAGAGGTCATAAATTTTAGAGAAAACCTCCTTCATATCTGTAGACAAATGAAATTTCTTAACATATGTTAAATATGGATCCTTATATTTACAGACAATAATACTGTACACCACTCATCACAGAACCTTCTTTGTGCAACAGAGGGGGGCTACTATTGAATCCCACAACTTGTCAGACACAGAGAATATATGCCTGATAGCCCAGTCCTAGGTGACATATCTACAGTGGAACCATGTAAGACTTATGAACAAACTGGAACATGGGGGTGGGCGGGTAGAGAGAAAACTAGTCCATCCCTCAACTCTTGCCAGTGAAGCCTCCTTATAAAACAGAGCATGATGCACACAAAAGGCCACAACTGGGCAACTTTTAAAGAATAAGAAACTGCAAAGTGTGTGTCTCTTATATCAAAACTCTCCCACCTATGGCTCAGGGACTATTGTGGAAGAGGGGGCAGAAAGATTGTAAGAGCCAGGGTTAGTCCATTAAGACAGGGAAGCAGAGGCTTTCAGGTGACTGGAAGCTTGCACATATGACCTTCTTAATTCTATTTAATCCATTTCTCCAAATATATGAAGTGAAATAAATGAAGTAAAAATGATTATTTGAAGTTTCATTACATTTTTATTGTTAGCTCATTTTTAAGAGAAAATACCAAAGCAAATATGCATAAAATAACAGAATGTGTAACGAAACACATTCTGATTGGATTTAAGATCCATTTCCTGAGATGGAACCCATAATGGGTACTGTTATTAGGATCAAGATTATGTGTCCAGATAGGTCATAGGCCCTAGGGGAAAACATACCACTAACATTCCACCCAGAAGACATAGTACTAAAATCAATCCTAATGGCTTATTGCTATACCACTACATGAGTGAATCTCTCAACCCTCCTCAGAGATTTTTTTCTTGCAGTAGAAGGCAATTATCACAGAGACCCAAAACTGGATAAGGAGCAGAGAATAAGAGGCCTTGAAATGTTCAGTCCTAAATGGGACATCTATATCTTACACCTGTGCAAGGCTCAGGGCGCTTCACTGAATGGGGGAAGAAAGACTGCAAGAGTCAGTGGTGGTGGATGACTACAGGAAGCAGTGTTTTTCAGACACTGTTTTTCATGAATGCACACATGAACTCACAGCCCTTGTGAGAGGCTAGCACAAGACCTGCTGAAGCTCAACCCAATCAAAAATCCCAGCAGGGAGGAGAAAAGTGAGTTTGAAATTTTACCCCTACCTAAAGCACTAAAAGCAATTGATAGCTGCTGAGAGAGAGTCACTTTTTTTGAAGGTGTGACCCTTGGTAGGTTAACCATGCTGTACTTTCAAGAACATTTGTAAAACACATATTGGACTCTGTTGGGGGGAAAACAGGGAATTTGGGTGGGTAGTGAGGTGGGAATGCATTTGGGAGGTTTTGATGGAGAGGAAAATATAATCAAAACACATTGTATAAAACTCTCAAAGAACTTAATATCTTTGAAAATCCATAGGTGAGGCAGTGAGAGGAATCTCAACACCCATTTCCTCTCTGATTGTTTCAGAGCTTCTACTAAGGACACGAAGTCCTTACTACCTGTACCATTGGAGGAATTCCTTGAGATCACATATGTAACCTATCCATCTCATTTGTTAACACAACTTTGGCCCTTAGTGAGAAAGGTTACTCAAACTCCTTATTTAAGAATTTATAGTTAGAGAATGGATTTTTGTTTCAAACATTGGAAACTAGACATGATGATGTTCTTTGGAAAAAAAATCACTGATCATCATTCAAAAATGATGTTTTCCATTGTGTTACCTTCTCATTCATGATGTAGACATACATGTAGATTTACCTCTAAGAAAGTGAAAAAGGACAGAACACCTGTTACTTCAGAGGAAATTTCCCTCACATCTGGGTTTGAGCACCTCAGGCCCCGTTTACAGAACGCTCACTGGTGACACTAAGTCCATCCATTGGAAGTCACTTTACCTGCAAGCACAGACCCATTGTTTCTCTTGCGTTTTCCATTGTCCGAAAACCTTCTTGAAGATGCACCTCATGTATAGTGTGGGCCACAGCATATACAGCATTGTATAGATAGTAACACTCATTATTCATGGTCATGTCAAAACTGGGCCATGGTAACCATCCCAATGAGGTGTTGGATGAATAATTATTTAATATTTTACAGTTACATTTCAAGATTGAACAATTCAAATACATCCACCCCAATTTCACTACAGCAGTGTTGTCTGAGTATTTGGAGTTCAATGTCTCGATAAAAGTTTTAAGATTAGAAGTCTTACCATGTTGGTGTGAAAAAGTCAAGTCCCATGGAATGAGTCACTGGGGAACTCTCTGGTCCTTGAGATAACATCCCATTGTGAGGTGGTGACCCAGATTTTCCATATGTTCGAATCCTCCCGACTTCTAATGCTCACTTCCAGAGGAGAATTCACTTCACCATAAACAATAACAACATTTGCTGAGATCATAATTTGTTTGTAATGTATTTGAGCCTTTGTCCTGTATAATTCTGTGTTTTCTGGGATCAAATTCACAAAAGCTAAACAGACTCCATTTCTTTTCATCACTCCCCTCATGTCTGAGACAAACTGAACCCCCTGGTCATCATCTGAGGTGACCAGCCCCACCCAGATCCAGGTGAAATGAAGCATCAAGAAAACCATGGCAAGAGCCAGGCTTGTGTCCTCAGGGGCCATCTGATACAGATAAGGAAACAGGCGGTGGTCACTCAGGCTATGGTGGAATGGTCATAGTGATCTAAAGGAGACAGAACATAGGGAGCAACCTGAGGGTGAGGATTGGCATTAAACTCAATTGGTAGTAAGAATAATATGTTCATCCTATTATTAAAATCATGTCTTACTTTCCATAGCTTCTTGAAGACTAGTTTACCTATCCAGAAAAATCTCATTTCCTGCTTCATACAAAGAATTGCTGATACTCCATCAAGCCTCATTTACCCTTTGAGCTATACAGATTAATTCAGGCATAATCCCTGTGTCCCTGGTCACCTGACAATGCAACTAAAGGAGACAGTTAGAGACCCTCCGCCCTCATTCCAAGAACCTCACCTGTGGAAGTATTTCCAGTTGGAGGAATGTTTCCAGGATGGCAGAGGCTGCCCATGATGGTTCTGTAAGTGCTACCTCACAGGGGGTCGATTCACAGACAAAATTAGGATAAATCCCACCATATATCAAAACCTCATTTAGAGTATTGTACAGTGATGAGTTACCATTACAGATGCCATTAAGAAACCTGAATCCCAAAGACATAATGAGTAAAAGATGAGGGTTATGGTTGATTTCCTCCATGGCAAAAATCAACGTTAGCACATATTGGTATCTTTTGTTTGGAAAACTGAAAAGAGGACACAGTGGTCAGTACGGATGAGATTCCAAACATATTGAACTTCAGATTAAATACACTGAATGCTAAGTACTAAATGTTATTTTTCCAATTTCTATGTTGAAAATATTCTACCAACTGTGAGCATCAAGGGCCGTAAAATATTTAGGCTAGGGAGTATTTTTAAATTTGTAAGAGTGGATTTTTCATATGTGAGATTTTTGTTATTGTAAATACCCATCAAGACTTATTTAATCTCTACAATATGCGGGTTTGTTGAAAAGACTGTATGCCATCCATGAGGCAGCAAAGAAGCCCTTCCCAGACGCAGTGTCTGCTCCTGCTTTGACCCTGGAGTTCTCATTCTCAGGAAACATGAAGAAGCAACGCTGACATCAGCTGTCCCGTTCACGGCATTTCCTACAGAGCAGGCTGCACTGACTGGGGCTACGGCCTCACTGAGGACAATGCACTTGGTCCATGAGTCTGTGGCAGCAGCTGGCTCTTAGGAGGCCTTTGAAGCCACAGGTGATGGAAGGACATATTCCTTCTTCCTCTTCCTCTTCTTCTTTCTGCATTTTCTGTCCTTCCAGTTTTCTCTGTGAGGGTCAGAAGTCTTAAATGATAAAGTGTTGTGTAATTATTATTCTTCAGGGTCCAGATGAGCATCCTTTAATTACCAATGGGTCATTTTACTTTTGTTCAGTTAATTTTTTCATTTAGTACCAGCATGTATTTGCATTTTGCACTAATGTGTGTTTTAATTTTCCATATATTTTTATGCAAAAACTCTTTAAAAATAATTTATTATTTTTATTTTATGTGCATGTGTGCTTTGTCTATTTGTATGCATCTACACCACCAATGTTTTGTACCCACAGAGGGTTAAGAGGGCACCAGATCCCTTAGAAGTTGAGTTTTGGACAGTTGTTAGCTGCCATGTAGGTACTTGGAACTGAACCCAGGCCTTCTAAAAGAACAACAAATGCTCCACATCGTTAAGCTCTTCTTCAGATTCTCTCTCTCTCTCTCTCTCTCTCTCTCTCTCTCTCTCTCTCTCTCTCATGAGTGAGGTCATTAACAGAGAACACACACACACAC